>NW_007930848.1:607234-659413 GCF_000280675.1 Beauveria bassiana ARSEF 2860
CCCCCCCCCCCAAGAAATCAACGCGGGCCTGGCCTCCGCGGCTCAATCCTCATGTGAGCCGGACCTCTGGGCCTGGGGTTGATCAATGGATTTATGCAATCCTCGACATAAGATGCGGAAATACCTAGCTTCAGACCATCCGCCATGGCCTTTTGCATACGGGTTATGTACTCTGTACGAATTGCACCGTCAGTTTTGAATCTCTCGCTGACGTATACGAGTACTTTGATCCGCCCCGGTCGTAGCTCCGGCCGACTTGGGCCTCCTCGTCGAAGAACCCCTGCGTTATTTCTCTCGAGCTCTGCGGCAACCAGCGAAGACTTTTGCGTGTACAGAGTTGGGTGTGGTGTCAAGTCGACTTCTCGCATCTGTCTCTCGTAAAGTTTTTGCGATACTCCTTCTGAGCGATCCAAAGTTTTCTCGTCTTCCCGATCCACTAGGTACACGAGACCCTCGACGCGGTGACTTGGGGATGGGACGATGTTTGCAACACCCCGCTCGTTAATTTGCCATCGATGGCCCGGGAGGGACGCTGCGCCGACGAAAAGGCTGCGGGGGCATCGCTCTGCCATTTGCGAGACGTGAATGTTGCTGCCGTAGGCAAAATACAAATATTTGCCCTCATCGGCGTAGAGGTTCAACTTGCGGGCAATATCAGCCATTGGAGAGACGCCGTTGGGACGAGCTGGGTTGTGTGCTGGAAGCCTCCTAATACCGCGAGCTGGGTTGGGTGCTGGGTTGTGTGCTGGAGGGTTCCTGTGACCGCGAGCTGGGTTGGGTGCTGGGTTGGGTGCTGGAGGGTTCCTAATACCGCGAGCTAGGTTGGGTGCTGGGTTGTGTGCTGGAGGGTTCCTATTACCGCGAGCTGCGTTGTGTGCCGGAGGGTTCCTCTTGTTGCGAGCTGCGTTCGGTGCTGGAGGGTTCCTATTGTTGCGAGCTGGGTTGGGTGCCGGCCTGTTCTTATGTGTCCACTCGACTCTTTCTTCCACAAAGACTGCGCCGTATGGCGAGGGCACGACGGGGTAGGGGAACATTTCGAAAGTATATGCAGCAGCCAACTTGATCTGCAATCCCGCCTCAAAAGGATTCAAGTGCATATATACTACCACGCAGTGCATATTCACTGTCGCTGCACTGTGACACAGAAGGCTAGGCAACAGCCGGCTGTTGCCTAGTTCTTTGTTCTCGACTGCATCATATACGACGGCACCCTTTCGCGGGACCAGCCGCCCTGTGTATAGGTGCGTTACACAAAACACCAAGCATCACCCGTGTTGCTCAGCCGGGGCGTATCTCGGTCCAAAGAGGACCTCAAGGTTGTCGGGCTCGATGCCCAACAGAGCGTGAAACAATGTAGCGCCTGAAAAGCGTCAACACCAGCGTGGTGTACTTTAGAAGTACTTGCGATGACTCCCACTCACAATCCATGACATATCGCCTGCATGTTTCAGCTAAACTGATTTCCTACGGTTATTCTGGCCTCACCGGTAATTTTGCTATAATTAGTACGTCTAGTCTCATGACTCAGAAGCCAGAGCACTATCCGTAGTTTGCCAATCATCGTCGTCTATAAACTGCCGTACATGTACACGGCGCACATGTACACGGTGCACATGTAAATAAGTAAGTAGAGGGTAACACAAATTAATATTCTCTCATCCAGCTGACTTTCTGAGGCCATTATGGCATGACTAGGCAATCCACCCTTTCGTCGCCCGTGAGACACACTGATGATAGTAGGCGTTAGATGAAACAGTGCGGATAGAAGATGCACCAACTCAAGTATTATTTATAGATTCAGCTGCGGGCAACGACCGGTCAAGCATGAATGCACTATATATTGTAAACAGGAAAGCCTTTTTTATAAGGCAGCCTTGAACTTGGTGAATACGTTGTGTAGTTCAGCATACGGCTTAATGAACAACCACCTGCCAGTGGCAGTACTGTACAAAATACGACCGTCTTCTAATCTCCATTCAATACCCATCTTTCATTGCTTCCTAATATGCCTCAAATGACTACTTGGACATTTGGGGTTGAGATCGAAGCTGTGGTCAGGCCACACACACCACGACCGCCTCTGGATGCTGCTTTATACTATAAAAAACTCGCAGCAGCCCTAGTCAAACGAGGCCTTAAAGCCGAGGCCGACGATTTACTAAGCGGCGATAGAAGACGACCAGCGAGCTATGAGAAGTGGTGGATCACACGCGATGGCTCTCTTGGAACCTACAGTGATGCTAGTCAGAACTTTCTACTGTTGAGTCGACTTTCTGCGTCTTGACTAACTAGTCCTTTCCAAGTTGCCTTGGAAGCTGTTTCCCCAATTTTCGAAGTTCGTCGCAATTGGGACGCAGATATCGATACATTCTGGGCGGCCATGAGGGCCGTTTTTCACATGCCAGACAGAAACACGAGATGTGGCAGCCACGTCCATATCGCGCCAGGGCGCGGTAAACACTTCCGTCTGGATACATTGAAGAAGATGGCATTCGGAATTGTCGTCTTTGAGCCTCTCGTCCTTCAAATGCTCCCTGAATACAGAGCTGATAACCCATACTGCCAGCCCAACACCAGAAACTCGGAACGACTGAGTGCGTGTCGGGGGAACAAGGCGCAGATTGCGGAGCTCATCAGCACAGCTTCTACATGTATTGCCCTTAGAGGCATTATGCAGAAGAATAGGTATGTCATTTGGAACTTTGACAATACTCTTCCCAACAAGTCGGGCACTATCGAATTTCGAGGAGGGCGGATGCTGAGAGGAGAGATCCGCACTAAGCGGTGGATTACCTTTGCCATTTGCTTCTTGCGCGCTGTTGTGGAGATCAATGATATCCTTCGATCAGGCCATGGATTGCCGAGCTGGACACCTCAAGCGTTGTATGACAAGGTGAAAGAGGAAGCAAGGAAGTTGTCACTTGACAGGCATCTTCCCGCCAGTTACTTGGTCCTGAACGAGAGTTCTAGCCCCCGTCCCCCGTGAGCCCAGAATATCTGAAATCTTCAGTAGGGATAGGAGGAGTGAACAGCACTGTCTTCCTGGCAACAGGGCACAGAGAGTGGTTGCTACTTGGACCCTTATGCCGAAGAGAATCATCTCCTTTGTTCTAGGATTTTTTATGACCATCCTAGCCAGAATGAGAGATTCACTACTTTCCTTCACATTGATCTCATTTTTCTTTTCTTTAAAAAAAGGGAGAAAAGTTTATTGAAGTGGACTGAACCATTATGCCATGCCGGGCTGGCCTTTCCACTTTGCTGTCTACTCAATCTACAAGTAACCGGGATTGCCATTGCAGCATGCTCTTTCGTCAAAAGTCACATCTAGTAGATAATTTTCAAAGCCATATTGCTTGCGTTGTGTATATCTAGAGAGAAGCTTCTTATTGAAGAGGCCACCAGGAAAACAAAAAGTCGACCTGGAGACATATACTCGTCACAAGAAAGAGGACTTGGAGCTAGTTAATCACCACATCAGCCGCCTGGATATTCGACAC
Source organism: Beauveria bassiana ARSEF 2860 (assembly GCF_000280675.1). Classification (NCBI taxonomy): domain Eukaryota; kingdom Fungi; phylum Ascomycota; class Sordariomycetes; order Hypocreales; family Cordycipitaceae; genus Beauveria; species Beauveria bassiana. The sequence goes on from NW_007930848.1 coordinate 610,735, forward strand.
TAGCCAGTATAACGTTGTAGTATTCAAAGTATTCAGAGCTATTTTACTTATGCAATTGGGCTGAAAGTCAATTGGGATACGGCCACTATGGTGTGGTCACTTTGGTGTGGCTGGCACGGTCTTGGCCGTCCTTTACAAGGCCCCTGTAGGTGCAGCAGACGTACTCTCTTGTATTTTACACTCGCACGTACTTTAACGTAAAAATACATAGTACAAGTGCTCCAGAGTACAAGTGACAGCAGCTCTATTCATCTCAACCCCTCACTGCACTATCCGGTTTCCCATGCCCCCATCAACTCCTAAAGTCCACTAGCTGTAAAGTGTGACGCAGAAACACCAATTCGGAGATAATCACCCCTTCAACTACTTTTGGGTCTTAAGCTTACGCATATAGGTCAGCCATGTCGAGATCTAGCCGTACTTACACGGTTGGCATGGAGATAGAAGGCATCCTTGCGGCTGCTAGACCTTTGCATGATCCTCACCGATGCTACCAACGATTGGTGGAGGAACTTCGACGTCTCGGTGAATCAGCGGTGGTCAACAGAAGGCCAAAGTCGAGAGCGGCCGACTACTACAACACCGATTGGGCAGTGACGAGTGATGCCTCACTGCAGGCTGGGCCGGGGCAGGTGGGCTTCGAGGCCGTTTCTCCTATATACCAATTTCAAGGGCTCAGATGGGATCACGCCATGTCAAAATTTGCCCAGGCCTTGAGGAATAGTCCATTCACTCTAGTTCCGCACGATTCTGCCTCTACCCATGTCCATGTCAAGACGGCACAGAGGAATTTTAGTCTCGACGAGCTCAAGACTATCTGTTTCGCGTCCATCGTCTACGAGTGGCATATATTTCAGATGATGCCCTTTCATCGCGAAAGCTCTCTTTATTGTCGCGGAGTGATGCAAGGCAGCGGCTCGATTAAGAGACTCTTTCCTAATGGCTTGGATTCCGGAGAGAGTCGTCATGTCAGAAGACTTCGGCAAGAAATCCAACAAATCCGGGATGCTCACTCACTGGTGGCTTTTGTTCAAGGAAATACACGACACATGCTTTGGAACTTTTCCAACATTATCAAAGTCTCGGGCACTATCGAGTTCCGTGGGGGAGGTCAGGGGACGTCGCCCTCACTGGTGCGTACTTATGTTTATATAGCGGTGGGGTTTATAGAGCTGGCTTTGCAGGAGGTAAGAATTGAATTCGCACGCAGAAATGGCATGCATTTCAACGATCAGAAAGCGCTAACGAGCTATTCAGGGATTGTTGTGGTCAAACACTTTTGTCGCGGCTGACAAGGATTACCAGTCGCTACTCAGGCGTATGAGGAGGTATACGACCCCTGTTTCGCCTAGGCCCTGGCCGTAGATGGATGGAGCTATATGGTGATCGCACTAATGGATAGTAATAAGGGTGATAATCTACGTGAGCATTATATCGTTCTCCGGATAGATCCGTGCATTCTGACGGGCATGACAGGATGTGTAGGGATGAGTCAAAGATTATCTAGTATGTCTATATTTAGGACCCGATACGAACATCCGGTGATGACTCCAATTGCGGAGAAGCAAACCCAATTTCTCGACAGGCGAGATGGAGTTTTGGTTCAGCAGAGCATTTGTCACAGCTTCAAATATCTGGCCACTGTTGCGATTGTCATTCTGGCTGGGCTCAGTCCCCTCGTGAAATAACCAAGCCCAGTGCCAATAATGGCCTCATTGATGAGAAGTTGACGGCCCAGCCTGCCGATTCTAGTTATCGGGTACGCAGATGGCCGTCGCAATAGCCGCAATGATTTAGACAAAAACTCCAATTGTAATCTATCATACTCGGAAAATTATAGCGAGCTGAGTACGCAAATCTTGCACGGCGCTTTTGATTCGTAAATAGCAATAGAGTTTACGGAACGTTTTGACCAGTCGCGTCATTGACAAGTAGCCGACTGCCCGTGGCACGAACCCCCGCAACGCCCTGCGACTCGTGCGCTTCTCCGCCCTGAGCATTCATGAATATGAATCAATTGCAGACCTTGCTTTCTGCTTTGCACGGCGTTATTAATGGTGACGGTGTACACGTTTCCTATGTCGCAATTAGAATTCGCCTTTGATGTATTATTTTTCTTTTCGACAAGAACACTGTAGTTGAACGTGCTATCGTGCGCGTTGTTCACGTCAGCGCGGAGAACCCGCTTTGCTTTAAGCTCTGGCACTAATTATTTACGGTGTACATCGCCGTTTGCTCCCGCCGATAGCGCCAACCCCGCGCCTTCTAGATCTTGTTCCTTACCCCTCCGCAATTGAAGAATACCGACAATCTTTTCATGCCTAGACAATGTCCATCCCCGGCAAAATGGCTTACCAAGATGCCGATACTTTGACAGAAGAGCACACAATACCTCTCTTTGAAAGCGAATCTTCGTGACGAAAAGGACCTATCGAGCAAGAAGCGAGAGATGACAATACACCACTCAATCCAACAAACAAAGCATACACCGGAAGAAGCTTACTAGCCACCTCCAAGCTCAGCGAGATGGCTCAAATTGTTGAGTTGAGAGCCATCGTGCTCTCTTGGCCTGGGTCATCGCCCATCATCTCGGCACCCAGCCATCTGCCGTCGAAATCTCTACTCAAGAATGGTGGCGCCACGGATCATTCAACCTATGCGTACCAGTCCATGTCCACATTGACTCAGTTGCCCTGCTCAATGTGCCAGAATTCGCCATGATTCGCTTTCCACTCCCCTATCGCGTGGGAGAGACGACAAGACCTGGCAATTCGGACGAAAAGCTCAATTGCGAAGCCGCAACATATGCGTGGCTGCAAGAAAGCTGCCCTTCAGTTCCGATCCCGTGCCTTTTACGGTTTTGGCCTCTCGACCAACCAAAGAGTAGTTATTCTGCCAATTTGGGACGTTTCTCTGTTTACTAATTGCCATCACCCTCTAGTACGACAATCTTCTACCAGCAAATATTGCCAAACTATTTCAACTTTCCCACCAAAGAGCTTAATGACGATGCATATACCAGATTTTGCTGTCGTTCCTGGTCTCCCAGAGTGCCGTCCGTCATTGATCGCAAACTTCGGGACCGAGATGATTATCTCACTCGGCTCAAACAGGCCTTCGTAGGACCTGCTTGAACCGAGTTGACATGAGACTGAGTCGCAGCTGGCTACTTTGCATCGCTCAGGGATGGGGCATCAGATTGAGCAGCCACCTATCTTCAAAGCCACCTAGTTTATCGTATGTAGGTGTATTTGATGTTAACTGCCTGGCGAAGCCCCACAAAGCGAACGTGATAGCTTGCACCTCTGCAAGCCACAAAATGGTGCAAAGTGCCTCGCTCTGCGTTTTGCGACACTACGCACCAGTTGACACGTATCTGCATGGTATACATGGCTGAACAACAACTCAGCTCAACAGGCATGGCCGATTGTGGGGATAACTGCATGAAAGCGACATGAGCTTCAGCGTGGCGTTGCGAAATTTGATCACGTCATCATTCTGCCCTCTTCTCTGGAGTCCTGGCATAACTAGACCGCTCTTGTAGATGAGCCATTCCCATGCGTTGACAGCTGAATGTTTCTCGCTACAGAAATAGATGCTCAAAGTGACTGATTATATTCTCTGAAAAAGAAATCTGTTGCCCGCCCACTCGAAAAAAAACTGACGTTCTCGCCCACTTACGTCCAGCCTGTGTTTCTTAGTTATTCGGTACCATGTGATGCACCATCACTTGCGGCGTGACATTTCAGCTAAGATTGGCCCTTGGCAGCTCCACCAGCGTTATCGTTGATCTTGTCAACTTGCATGAAAATCGCTGTGCGCATCTCTGCCCAGGTCTGCTTTTATTTTTGGTCTCAACCTTGCAGGTCGAACACGGCTGCTCCCTCCTCTGAGACCGAGATCCAATTCATTCGGGTTTTTGTACACACTGAAACCTGCAGCCGTCGCTTTCTCCAACTAATGACAATGGCTGCGCCGGATCTCGCAAAAGTCAAATCTGGTCACAAGTAATTCAGGTGAGACGCCATTACGACATTGTGGGTGGCGGGTTCTGACCGAACGAAGAGATGTTTGATTGAATATTGTGACTAATTTTTCTTCTTTTTCTTTTTTTCACATTCAAGATTTTTGCAATTAGTAACACTGCGTCAAAACGCATGTCATTGTCAATGGACTTCATTAGCGGGGTATGTCGTCAAGGCGTAGGTAGTATCGGAGCTAGCAGTGTAGCGAAACCCCACTTTAGTCGATCAAACCCCTGAATTAGGTCGATATTGCGGCTGAGCGGCCTTCCCGGGCCGAAAGCCGGCCCCTCAGTGCCCTCACTAGTGTTGCTCTCCACCGCGAGAATGGAGTTTTTGCTAACACCTTCCTTCTTCAACGCACCCGGCCGCCGAAATCCCCCAAAAACCAGGCCTGGCTGGGAGAGTCTCCAAGAAACGGGGTGTACTGCTTCAAGCAGTGCTATAATACGTCGAATGCGTTTTTCGTGGCATGCCTGCTAATGCCTTGATGAGACGCTTGTTTGGTGGTCAAGCATCTCGAGCGTGGTGGGTGCACGCAACTCGGCTGATATTCCCTCTCCGTGTTTTTCTCATCGCTTCGCTCTGTACAACGGGATACAAACAAGAATGATGAATAGGCCGAGGCTCAAGCGCTGCTGCGACGCCTGTCGAGCATCAAAGGTGCGCTGCGAGGGCCAAAAGCCCTCGTGCAGGCGATGCATCCAGTCTCAATACTCGTGCATCTACAGCCTTTCTGGAAAGGTCGGGCGACCATCTCATAAGCAGGCCCGGCGGCAGAACAATAGCCCTCCCCAAGGCCTTCTGTCGCCATCCGAAGGCAATAGTCGAATCGAGAGCGTACTTAACACCCCAATCTCAACGAGCATAAATTTCGCGGAGACAGGCAATAACATCACCACCACGTCGACATCCGAAGATGCCTCGGAGAATATTCCCGATGTCAGCCTCGAGTCTATTCTGTTGTCAGACGGGGGTGCCGCGGGGCCCGAATTTTGGGCTGAATGCATTCTACCGAGCATTGACCCGCCATCAACACATTCTGTTCCTTTTTCAGGTTGTGCAACTGCAATTGCCAACACACAATCCGATGCAGAATCACTTTGTAGGCGACTGAGGCTGCCAGATATGGCTATCGACAATACCCCCCATTTTCGTTCGTTCGACACAATTTCAAGACAGCTCTCCACAATCATGACCTGTTCGTGCTCTATGCAATCAGAAATTGGTCTTGGTGTCGCTACTACCTGTCTGGCCGTTTTAGATGGTTACCGGGCTATTTTCAGGCAGATGATGGGAAATGTATCCTGGAAATGTACACAGCAGCACTCAAACAAGGAGCCAGAAGGGATAGCCATCAGATTCCTTCAAGAAGTTCATACATTCTCCAACGTGGTCAACCAGTTCGAGGAGCGGTACAGCTGCCATGGTGCCTCTCATTCTGTACCAGCAGTAATGTCTGCCGTCTTGCAGGATGGACTGCAAAGTGTCATACGGCAGGCTATCAGACGTCTGCAGTCGAACATTGCAGGCGATGCTCCTTCTACGTCACACTTGGTGTCAAGCCAACTGCTAGAATGTAGCAACATCGCGAGCCTTCTTGAAACCGACCTGCATCATGGCAATAGACAATGATTGCTGTCTCGCAAATAGCAGGTATAATTTTTTTGCTTGGAAAGGCTGCTAGACCAGGAGGAATATCCGCAACTTCAGCTACCTGACTTAATACAAATTACGATTATATGTTTCTGCAGTTTACTTATTTGAGCTCGACAGTCGGCGACTCATAGGGTTCGGAAGCGACCTCTCTCTGCTATACCGACTGCCTGCCTAGATACAAAGTCTTCTAGCGAGCCACCGAGAATATCGGACGCACTGTTGATCAACCACTCTCCAGTATATATCCGCCGCCCAAATGCAAAGCGGAATGACGACAGCAACGACCGCAGCCCAAGCCACCCCTGGTGGGTAACCCGCTTCCACTGCCGCTAAAATACTGCCTCTTGTCCCTGTATTCTGCGCGATAACCCAATGGATCAAATATAGGGAGTAACTAATCTCTCCCAAGTAGAGCAAACAACTGCTATTGAGTAAGCCTTGTAATAAAGGTATGTGCTCTAGAGACGCCAGCATCAGAACTGCGGACATTGACTGCCAAAATCTTGGCTGGGCCACTGGGCCGGTAGGTATCCAGTTAAAATACCGGAATGCAAAGGTCGATCCAACATTGCCATGTGTAGGCCAACCCCCAAAAAATAACGATGCGATGAACAGAGCCCACCAAGACATGGTGGTGGCTGCAGTGCGATAAATCTCAGACCGCTCGATCGAACTACGACGAAGCCGCATCTCAGCCAGTATCATACCAGCGAGAAACAAGGAAAGCGGCCAGAGTGAGAGACCCATGTAGAAGACGGCCAGCAAAAAGATGCACGAGATTCTAACGTTCGGGCTGGTGCGTGCGAAAGCGAGGCAGCACAAAAAGACGACCAGAGATCCTTGAAACTCAATACTGAGGGTCCACAACTGTAGCTTGTCCAAGGTATCTCCTTCGACGCGGATGACGGCCATGAATCCGCGCCACGTCGCCATCAGCAGTCCCAGTATACCAGGCTCATCTGTAAACGGAATCGGTTTCCGCTGCTGATGCCCATACAGAACCTCGAAGCGTCTCATGACTGCGCAGATTATGACAATCGGCACCGCTGGCAAAAAAAGGCGAAAAGGCCGTCGAAAGAGGCTTGAAGGTAGGCTTCCGATGGCCGCGTCTGTGTCGCCGCGGTATATCCTCTCAAGCGGCCCATAAGCAAGACTGAAGCCACTGATGACGAAAAAGATGGCGACCATGAAACCGCCACTGACGAGCACTCGGATAAATGGAAGTTGAATAATGTAATGGTCGTCGGCTTGGTCGCCCCATCCGCGGTAGTTGGACTGGAAATATTCGCTGCTGTTGTGCTGGAAGACGACAATGAGGCTGGCGATGCCCCGTAGGCTATTGAGGTACGACGTGGGGAATAATGGCTTTGGGGGAGCAGCGACTCCTTCTTCATCTTGGGCGGGATGGAAATAATGGGCTACAAAGGAGGGCATCAAAAACCAAAAAATGCGACGAACAATTGTCGGCTTGCGGGGTAAGACGACTCCAGTGAGGGGGGTGCTTTCGCTCACAATCTCGGCCATGATGCCATGCTGCTGGGAAGAAACATGGGATGGATGCTGAGCGTTGTCGAATTGTTTTTGGTGGGAAAAGATTGGAAATTTTGCCTTGACAAAAGCTCAACGTGGCAGAGACTAGACATGATTAAAGTAAAAGCAGTAGGGCCGACGTCACTCAGAGGCAGGGTGCAGGTGGTTCTTCGGTCAGTTTCTCGTAGTATCATTGGCTGGGATATTAAACAAACTGTCCACATAAAAGATTTCCCTTACAATGATATTCTTTAACATATCTCTACACGCCTCCACGAAGTATAGTAAGGATAGTGTATATTAAACTGTCTTGCCTTATATATCAAAATTCTTTATAATCTACGTATATAAGGCTGTAATTTATATACTTATTCTTTAAATATAAAATATCTTAGACTATCTTTATATATCTAGGTAAATATTTTTCTTTTAATAATAATAAAAAGAACTAACTAGTTAGATCTTAATAAATCTATTATTAATTTAGAAATTCAATATAAACTTATATCTAAGAAATGTTCTATATTTTAGTTAGTTATAATCTTATTTACCTAAATATATTCTAAACCTAAGTGGTTTGTTTTATGTAGATAGTGGAAGACTTTCTTCTATCAGTAGTCGCAGGTATATAGTATATACCACAACTAGTACCTCACCTGGCAAGTAAGCAAGGTAGGTGCATAGCGTGTGTAGACGTAGAGATATGCTGTCTCCTTGACGTTTAATTTTTAGTGCCATGTTAGTGTGCACATCGTGTCAGCCCTGTGAGAAAACAGCCGCTGGCGTGTAAGTAGCTGGCGTTAAGTTGCCAAGGTTAGTAGAGTGGCGACGTGTCCAGCACCCACTTCAAATGATTGAGGGGACGTGGCACATAGAGCAGACTATTGAAGAAAGCAGAGGCTACGTGCCTTCGTGATTGAATAAATATACGGCGGCCTGAAAGTGAGTGAACCCTTCACCTCTTTAGTCGATACAGCATTGCTTACCTTACTCTTGCCGAGACTGAATACGGCAGACAAAAAAAAGACAAAGACAATTCAACCTCACTCCCGGAAGGCGATCCATGAACTTATAAGCCATCTAGTGCTCGAACTCCCCGACGCCACCAAAAGGCAGTAAGAGTGCCTGAAAGTGTATGGCCACAATTTCCAAGCCTTTCCAAAGGCTTCAGGATGGCCGCTCTGCGGCATCGGCAAAGGCTTCCGTAAGGGACTTCATGTACTTGTCTCGATCGCCTAGCTTGCGGTCGATGATGCTCGATGCATCGCGGCGGAAAAAAGGGGAACAGAACCTAAAGTATGCGCCATTATCGAGTTCTTCGTCGGGAAAGCCAAAATAGTCTTTCAGGATGCACTTATAAAATATTGCTGCAAAGTGTGTAGGATCCTTGAGTGCCAAGGGGACCCAAAATGTGCCGTTAGCCCACGACTGCTGCATCATCGATGAGATATCTGTGTCTCTGCACTGCAATTTCTCTTCACGTCTGATATGCTCCATAAAGTCTGCGTGCAAACGCGTAATGTCGGCAGAGGTGACCTCATCCACAAATTTATCACCGAGCCAATATGGTGTTTGAAGGAATTCGATAGGCCATGAGCAGGCAAATTCTAGGTCGATGATACAAGTGATATGCCAATTCTCATCAACAAATATGTTACTTCGATGAAGGTCGGTCAAGGAAAACACAAAAGGGCCGTTGCGGAGATCGTCTCGAAATAGTTGTGGGAATACCACCTTAGCAGCAGCTAGGCTAGCCATCTGGTACCAAGCATCCTCAGGGCAATCTATCGCGTTCGGGTGCTCCATAAATCGAGTTTCGAAGGTCTTTAGTTGAGAGGAGACGAAATCTTGAACGCTAGAGAATGTTGTGCGCCGCGACATGTGTAGGGAGATCCCTTCGTTCTCGTGTATCGTAGATTGAACGCTAATAGGCCGATTGTCTAAGCGTAAATACCCATTACCATCGAGGCTAAAAAGGCCAATACGGGGTAGGCAAATACGCGCGAGCGAGACCATAATCCTCGCCAAGTCCCCTTGTAGATTTTGTAGACGGGTAGTATCACGCTTTGTATCCCAGGATGACGACAGCGTATCTCCGGAAGTGATGGTTTCGATGAGCAGGTAACCGATATCAAGGGCTGCGAAACGGCTGGAATCGTGACGGACATATTGTGAAGGTTGCTGGAGGCCAAATGCCGCCAGGAAAAAGCGCCGGGCTTCGTAGAACCAGCGCGACCACCTGGGAAGAAGGCTGGCGTTCGTAAATTAGCGGGCTGATGAGCTCACGGGACGGAATTTAAATGTCAGAAGGCTTACCCTTTTATTTGTAGATAACCCAAAGCCATAGAGCTTTGGTATCGGAACAGAGGGGCAATTCTCCTCAAGCCATGCATACGTCGCAGCCTCACAATTGAGCTTTTCGTCCGAGTTGCCGGGATTTGATGCCTCCCCAACTCGGTAAGGCAGGGGAAAGCGAATAAAAGCATACTCTGGGGTATTTGACGGCGCACAGTCGATATTTATCTTGAGTGGAACACAAAGATTAAACGATCCATGTCGCCACCATTCTTGTGGTGAGATATCAATGTCGGTCGGCTTGGTACCCAGGTGGTGTGCTATTACCTCTGCCAGTTGAGCACGATGTCCTTCTATATGATCATAGAAGGCTGCCCTGCGCAGTGGGTACTGTAAAGCGTCAAGAATATTGTCGGTCCGACCTGTGGCAATGGATAGAGTGATAGGGCCGGAAAGTAGCTTGCGCGTCGTCATGGCAGAGTCTTTGACGCGGTGTTTCTTTTTTTTTTTTTTTTTTGGAGGGTAGAGAAATGGGCTAGATGAGGACGTGAGATTGATCTTGCGAGATGGCGAATCGCGAAGTCATGTGACAAATGCGTACGATCTCTGCAAGCAAGGAATTAGGCAACCAGGTTATGTATTCAGAAACACGCACATCTCTCAAAGATAGCGAACAGGAAGGTTTCTAACGAATGAGCGAGAAAATCAGCGAGTCTTGAGATGCTTCGAGAGGCTCGGCGGCGGTAGCGGCGGTAGCGGCGAGTACCTCAGTGGTTGGTGGCGACGCTATAAGAGGGGAGCCGAGCTATGGGTTGCACACTAGAAGATGCATTTTCGGAAGATACTCCTATTTATATGGAAAATGCCTTAGGATCTGATTGATATGATTAGTACTACTATTATCCTGTGTCTTCAACGACTATATACAACTTAGCCGCTTTCTTGCCAGCAGCTGATGAGCCAGAAGAACGGGCGAGTACTGCCGATGCCTCGGTTGACACTTTTAGATTGGCTGGCTGGAGACATCGGTAGTTGCATTGTCGGGAGCAATCGGCTACAGCGTCCCGGCAGGAAATTTAAAATTGTGAGCAAACCGAGTCTAGAATTAGCAGAAGTTTATACGTCGTCTAATAGATGTATAAGAGCTAGCTCAGATGAGATCTGATTATAGGAGAGAGAAATGCCAAAATGATTAGATGCTACCCTTCTTACGAAAGAACCTAGAAAGAAAAGAACTAGCCTTACTTATATTCTTTTAGATTAAGAATCAATCACGAAGACCTTATCTATAAGACCTCACAAAGACCTCGTCTACAAGGCTCCACGAAGACCCCGTCCAGTATAGGTGGAGAGAAGGCGTAGCTAACGCGGCTAGCTAGGATAATCTAGGACAGGATAACGTAATCCATTTATTATTGTAATCTTATTACGTTTTCAAGCGAATTAGCTAATTTATGCTATAATCTTAAGTTTTCTAAAGTACTAGCGACTCGCGACTTAGGTGGTTTGATTACCACAGTGTTTCAAGGCGGCCGGCCTGCTGCTGCCTCAGGCACTGCAGCCTCCCATTGGCCAACAGCCTCTGCGTGGCCCGAAAACAATCAACAACACAAATCAAGACCAATTGTCTTCACGATGATTCTCCTTGTTAAAGCAACAATTATAGAAGTCAATTTGGCATCCATCATGCTTGTTAACTTAAAACTTGGTGCCAGTCGCACATGCCTGTCCGGGAGATCATACCCGTGTAGCAAGGTATCGGCGTTCACCTTGAACAAGATTAGAGTCCAAGATGTCCGAGTCAGACGGTATAGTAGTATCCAAGTGATAAATACGTGTACTTTACCCAAGCCGGGGGCTGGAGTATATGTATATATTAGGCCCTAAGACAAACTTACATGAGTATATTACAGCCCTACATCTTTGAATTCTTGACTCAGACACCGAGCTGGAGCATATATGTATACATTAGGCCCTAAGAAAAACTTATATAAGCATATTGTAGCCCTACATGTTCGAATTCTTGACTCAGACACCCAAACCGGGCTCTTGACTCAGACACCTAAACCGGGGGCTGGAGTATATATGTATATATAGGCCCTGAGAAAAACTTGCATGAGCATATTGCAGCCCTACATGTTCGAATTCTTGACTTAGACGTCCATTGCCTTGTGGTGTCTTTCCTTTCGCTCTTTTTATCGTTTGCAGTTCTCTAGGAGACATGCGTCTTGCTCTTCTCGTGGCGGCGGTGCCTCTCGGTCACGCCATTCCTCGACCTCTGGCTGATGAGGGTGCTGCAGAGGTTCCTGGCACGGGACGGCTCGGGTCGGCGTATCATCCAAGACGAGATGATGAACCGCATGGAGCTCCTGACTGCACGGCTACCCAAGACAACGTCAAAGTGGTCATCCTGGCCGACAGCAACCGTGATGGCATAGTCGTCGACATTGAGGGCTCAACAGACCGAGGTCCAGGAAAAGAATCGTGGAGTAATGAATCGGGTGCTCTGTTTCTTCCAAACATTGGTGATAGCTCTGACCGGTGCCGTAAACTGCACGAATTCAAGGATACTCTGGTCAAGTGCAATGACGCCTCGGATGACATACAACGGGCACCAAAATACTTGGCCCCTCTCCGGACAGTCCCGACTCCGGGTCTCAACTCGTCCGCCGTCGGCAGAATATCCGTCTCGGACCCCTTGGCACGCAAGTGTGTCCGCATCTTTCGACGTTGGCCGTCGGATCAAAACTCCACACAAACAGAGCCGCCGGCTCCAGAATCATCACGGTGGTGGCCTATTTTTGGAAAGCCAAAAAAGGCGGAGGAATTGGAGAGCGGCTGGAAGATTGTTGGTGAGGATTTAACCTTTTCTGCGGCCGAGCTTGCGCAGGGGCTGCAGCTGGGAATCGATGCTCGCGGCCCTCGAGGTCATTTGGTAGCCGAGCCTGATGCCGCCACCATTCGGCCATGGGACGGAAGAGTAACAGTTCAGCTGGTCGTGACCGACGGGGAGACGACTTCCACTGATTCAGTCATGCTACGGGTCGCTCCATTGGTCACGCAGAACCATCTACAGCGGGTTACAAAGGTCTTTGCCTCAAAGGACACAGATCTGGCCGAATACAAGGTGACACTTGATGGAGTTGCATCAAGCGCGAAGTCTGTCGGGCTCAATGAACCGATCCACGAGATGTGGTGGATCAGCGGGTTCATTCAAGATCTCTTCGAGACAATGTACGCCAGCATCCCTGGGCCAAACGGCTCAACTATCAACTTACCAATCATACTGCCGGCGCCAATGAAGCTTGGCAGTATTCTGGGGCCATCAGCCGTGGCCCAGCAGATTCGCTCTACTGGCGTTGGAATGGTAACAGACGTGCTGCCCCCCGAAGATAATGCGGAGACGTTGGATTCCATGGGAAATCTCGAGACAATCCCGCCATATGAGTTTAACGGCAGGAACTTTTCGGCCGGGCGGATCGTCGTGGGTGCCAACCAGACCGCGGGCAGAGTGCCGCTATCACTGCCGTTCCTTCAGGCCCAGGAGATGCAGGATCCTCTCCTTGTGGACACGACGTGGCTCGAGGTTCAGCACGTCGATGAATTTCTGCAATTCTTACCGGCCGAGACTCCTCTCAAGTGGCGCGTCATGGTCAGCGATCCGATCGGGGCTGTTCGAGTCCTACAGGATGCTCAGGCGGCAGGGCGCGGCAACGGCTCGTATTCGTCTCAACCGTTGAGCGATCTCCACTCCTTTGGCACAATAGATCAACTAGTCAACACTGAATTTATACAGATAAACGAGGAGTGCGCGCGACGTATTCGAGGTACGATTGAGATGCTTAAGCGGGAGACTGGCATCTCGGACAGTGATGTCCTGCGCGTTCCGGTGCTCTATGGTAGGGTTAAAGATCCTGCAGTTCCTTCCAACGGAGACTTTCAGGCCGCTGCTATATTTCCTAATGCCATTAATGGGCTCGTCATGGCCGACTCACTCTACATGGCACCAAAGCAATGGGGCCCGCTTGACGCTGCGGGTGTGGATGTTCTTCAGCATGCTGTGGAAATGGTGTATAAGCAGGCCGGCTATAAGGTTGATTTTGTAGATGACCTGAACTACTACAACCGCAAGGGAGACATTCATTGTGCTACGAATGTCTTTCGTGAGCTGCTGGGCGAGTCTTGAGTGAGTTGGAAAGCCTACCAAGTTAAAGCCTAGATAGTCTTATATCTACATAGCTTAGTTTCTCTTCACCTTTTAGTCATTTAGAACGATGGAATTTTGATGTCACTACAGAGTAGAGTGTCATGCTCGAAGCCCCGTCAACAGAGACTTGTCACACAAAGAGACTGTGCAAAGTCATTGCTCGTGATGTTGCTTGTGATGGTGAAGGTTGTATTGATTTACTCAAAGGCGTTATATAATCATGATGACTTGAAAGCACGTACTGGGTCGCAGAATGGGGTCTATGGAAATCAATGTCGTGTGCTTGGGGTTGGATGTCTTCCGTTGCACCACGGGTCTGAAGCTTTCTTCCCAAACGCTATCAGAGTGCCTCAAATCGAACTCTTGACCTATTTTGACTACTTTGCATACTAAGAAAATTACAATCTCTCCATCACTAATTGACAGGGTCCTCGTAAAGGGTAGCAAGCAAGATACGCCATAGTGAACGGAATGGTCTCGTACGAGTCAGAATCGGTCCGGTAAATACCGCCAAGTCTTGGCATGATTCGAGCAAACCCCAATGCCATGGTATTACCGGTAAATCTGCCATGTTTTCTCTCCCCCCAGCCAAGTATAACACCTGTCCGATGAAACAGATTAGGCCCTATAGGTACGTCGCACTTCCTTGTCAGTACCAGCCCGGCATACAATACTTGGCCATCTCACTCAGTACACTGTAGTTTTAAGAGATACTCTAATTTATAAATAATATGCATTAAATTTATTTAGTGTAATTAACATTACTATTCCTCATTGTAGACTGTGTCTTTCAATAACCATCTACAATTTCGCGGCTTTATCACCAGCAGCTGGTTCTGACCCTGAAACGCCAGGAGACCCGGCTAGTACAAAGTCTACCATGTCGGCGATATCGGATGCATGCGCAGACTCTTGCAACAAGCCGACCAAGGCTCTCTCTCCTCCTTCAATATACTTCTTCAACGCGCCGGCAACCACTCTAATCCTGTCTGGTGTCCAGCCATGTCGCCTCAGACCTTCTGTATTCACCCCTACCGGCCGTGCGCGGAACCCGTGGACAGTTGTAAAAGGCAACACATTTCTTGTAACTATGCTACCGGCAGCGACAAAAGCCAGTTGCCCGACACGGCACCACTGGACGACTGCAGCTTGGCCTGAGATGACGGCACCTTTGCCAATGAAAGCATGGCCGCCAACCGCGGCGCCCGTCACAATGACCACATCATCCTCCAACCGACAGTTGTGGCCCACGTGGGCATTGGCCATGATCAAGCAATTGTCACCGATGGTGGTGAAGCCGTTTCCACCATCTTGTGCACCAGTGTGAATGGTGGCACACTCTCGGATGATGACTCCGTGCCCAATGACTAGCCCGCATTGCTGGCCTGCAGTCTTTTTATCCTGAGGCGGACCACCTAATGCAGCCTGTGGATATATTGTGCAATTACTGGCAATTGTAGTGGAGGACTGTATCGTTACGTGACTGGCGAGGACGGTATTGTCCCCGATAGACACATCATCTCCAATGTAACAAAATGGGCCAATTGAAACGTTGCGGCCAATAATGCAATCTCGATGGATGACACTTGTAGGATGAATCGCAGCGGATGGATGTTGCTTGAAGTGGCCCATGACGAGAGCTATCTAAAATTTACTAGAGACGGCGCGTCGTATGGATGATGTAGAGGAAAAGAGGCTGCATTGGACCACAGCTAGGTGTCACCAAATTTATATCACCTCAGATTCTCGGACAGGTTATGAGAAGATGTGTTCGGGTGACCGCTTATGCACTACATATTGTCGCAACAGCCTCAATCTACGGTTCAGCCAAATGCAGAGCTGCAAGATCTAGAATCGGATATTTTTTCGTCAGTGATAATTGCCAAGCTTAACTAGATGAGTTATACCATATTGCTTTTCTGCAAAACGTATTATATATATTGATAACATCGGAGTGATTGTGTTTTCCTGTCAAGATAAATTCTCCGTTCATATTATGACGTACTACGTTTTGGAATTATTGCATATCGGAGAATAAAAAATTGCCCGATCTACCATGGCTTGACGCGTTTTATAGATACGACTTTATAATGAGATGTGACATGTCTGCTGTATTAAAGTAAGAAAAGAATAGAAAAAAATAAAGACAGTGAGCTACCTGTTTTGTGTTGCCTTGATGTATACCCGGTGAGCACGACTGACGCACTGCGACTTGGATCGACTCTCGATCGCTCAATGTCGCCCGGCGACTACCCCAGCTTGCCTGCTACCAAGGCTTTCTGGGGTCAAAGAAGCTGATGAAAACGAAACAATGCGGCGAGTAGTACACTACAAAGACGAGAAAAAATAGCCCGAGAAGAGCTATACTCATCTTGCAGCCGTCTGAGCTGCGTGTGTTATTGAGTGCTATTATGAAGCCTGCGTACGCACAGCTGAACTGATGCACCTGACTCTACTCGTATATACCTCTAAATTTCCCCCACCAATGCATCTTTTCTTCTTCACTCTACACTGCCAATTTCAGATACGTCGGTCCCTTCTGAAGTGATCTCTCATCTAGTGACCGCTGCTGCAGAAGCATACAAGCCACGAACGCGACGCCCCATCGATGATAGTACAATGTCCACGAATGCAACGAGAAATGACCGAGAAAAGCTTGGCGAGCTACGGGCCGGGGTAATAGGTCTTGGCAAGTTTGGAATGTTCCACGCGAACAAATATGCCGCCATGCTCGATGCTACACTCGTTGCTGTGGTCGACACATCCGGTGAAGTAGCAAAAAGGGCTGCCGCGAAATTCAACTGCCTTGCTCTGACAGATTACAGAGATCTTGTCGGAAAAGTCGACATTGTATCTGTGACTAGTCCAGCAACGGCGCATGTAAATGCCGCCATCTTTTGTCTCAGAAATGGCATCGACGTCTACCTCGAGAAACCTCTTTCTGCAAACCTTGCTGACGCTAGACGCATAATTGATGCAGCTGCAGACAATGACCGAATTCTCCAGGTCGGACATCAAGAGCGGTTTCTTACTTCTCATCTGTGGGCTGGAGCAATTGATGTACCGACCTCGATCCAGTGTCGTCGCACCAGCACTGAAGACGGACGCTGCAATGACGTTCACGTCGCTTTGGATCTCATGGTTCACGATATAGACCTAGTTCTCCAATTAATACCAGGAACCATCAAGCTTGTATTCGCTTCCGGTTCCAGAGATACAATCTCGGCCATGGTCGAATTTGGGGGAGTCCCCGTCAAATTTTACGCAAGCCGAATAGCCGTGAAGCAAGAGCGTTGGACCAAAGTCGAGTATGGCCAAGGCAATCTGTTTCTCGACTTTCTAGCTGGACGCTTCACCGACTCGAGAAAATTACCTTTCCGAAATCTCCATAGCGGTGCTGGCCATCTCGATGGTGGTGGCACCTTGAAAAATGATCCCCTCAAAACAGCACTCGAAAGTTTTGTCACGAGTGTGCGGACGGGAATGACCCCGTTGGTATCCGCGCGCGACGGGTATCGTGCCCTCTCAATTGCCTTGGACATTATTACAGCATCTTTATCGGCTACAACACCGGATGCTCAAGAGCAGGAGGCCAAAAGACATGTGGCCACCGACGCGATAGTGGCTCAGCCAACCGACAGCATCAGCCTATTCAACATTAATTTGGCTTCGCCTGACCATCGAGCCGATGCTGAACGCCGAATTCGCATGGTACTTCATCATTTACAGTACATAGATGGTCCAGAAGTCAAGGATCTGGAACGTGAACTCGCTGCGTACGCAGGCGTAAACTACTGTTTGACAGCATCCAGTGGTACTACGGCTTTGATGATTGCGCTGCTCGGTGAGGATCTCACCACCGACGATGCTGTGTTCCTGCCCGCCAACACATATATGGCAACCTGCAATGCGGTAATATTGGCCGGCGCTACACCCGTTTTTACGGATGTTAGCCGTGAAACACGCAACATGTCTGCGCGCGAGCTACGACGCGCGATTGACCAAGTACAGCGTCAAGGCAAGCTCACTCCTCGTGTGGTGCTCGCCGTCGATTACTATGGTTTACCAGCACCCTACCATGATTTGTTACCGTTGGCAGACGAGTTCAGCATGACTCTCATCGCGGACGCCGCGCAATCTTTCGGTGGCTCACAAAGCGGCAAGAGGGTTGGAGCTTTGGCCCCTGTGACGGCTACTAGCTTTTTCCCGACAAAATCACTCGGCGCTTTTGGAGACGGCGGTGCGTTGTTCACCGATGACCCTGAGTTGTTTGAGAAGTGGAAGTCAATCAGATGGCATGGCACAGACAGTACCAAGGAGCAAAGCATCCGCGTAGGACTCAACGGGCGGCTTGGCTCTATCCAATGCGCGGTGCTCCTCGGCAAGTTGACAAACTTTGACAAAGAGGTCCAGCATCGAAAAGCAGTTGCACTTCGCTACCGAGCACAATTGGAAGGAGTCGTTGGGCTTCCATGCTCGCGTGCCGCTTGGGACGACCACGCCTGGGGCTTGTTCACGATTACGCTCGAGAACAAGGCGCAGCGAGAAGACGTCCAAGAAGCGCTGCGCTCTTGCGGAATACAGTCCAAAGTCTATCCAGCGCTTCCTCTGCACCGACAAAAGGCTTTCCAAAAATATTTACTCGACGACTGCCAGCGACTGGAAAATACGGACTGGCTTGCGGAACGTGTGCTGAGCCTGCCGCTTCATCCTCTGTTGGAGCTGTGTGAAGTGGACAGAGTGAGTCGGGCTGTCTCGCGCGCTATCACGTCTGTCAAGAATCAATGTACAGAGCGGCCAATGTAGCCGTACATCTTGATAGGTTTTAATAAGCGACATTGACAATTTTTGACTAAAAAGTGTTATACTTTCTCCATGGTCTACAAGTAGAAAACGCTTATTAGATTCGGTACATGTCAGGGCCAGCCATAGGAACGGCTTGGTGCAGCGCGAATTTTTGCACTAACTACATAGGTAGTCGAGACCAAGTACGGTAGAGTGAGTGACTAGTGCCAGAATATTTCGCTACAAGGCTTACTTTGGATACAGTCATGTTTCTTTACTAATTCCTTTGAGTTGATAATGACCAGATGGATTTACATCATCATATTTTTGCTCTACTCTACAAACTTCGCTGCTCTACTGAATACCATACCTATTCGTAGATACCTTTCCTGTGAGAACCGTTCGCGTTTGAGGCTGATTTCCGTTTATTTATTAGGACTAGCGCATATTAGGACTAGCGCAGCGCGACACGGCTTGTCACACTTTCCGCATCAGGGCGATAAAGAACTCTTATCAGCACGTGATGCGGAACACTCCGCGCTAGGCTTGTGTAATGGCCCCGACAGATCTGGTCCTGGCTGGTTGCCCTCCATCCTGGGTGAGCTTCCCAGGTTCTGCACCCACGGCTGGCGTTTTGTTTCCCCCTCCACCAAGCATCTATTCTCTTTGCAGCAGCTCTTTAACTTGACAGCCTTTTCTATACGAGCTCTCTGATCTCCATGTAGATATTCACTGGCCTAGCTGTGCCCCCCTCAAGCTGTGAGTACCATCTATTCTTGCTCGCGATCGCGCGCGACACATCCTCCTGAAGCTTGCGTTGTCGGCTGGTCGAAAAACGCAACGGACGGGCTTTTTAGGCTGCACCCAGCGCATGCACCCCGCGGGTGCCGGTGAATCGCGGTCGGATGAATGATGAACAACGTATGGGAACGACATGGCTGACTTTTTTTTCTGTGTCCTTTGTTTGCGGCTACAGCCCCCAGCATGAACAGCAACCAGAGCCACCAAGTCCAGTCCGGCGGCGCGCCATACACCAGTGAAATGGAGGAACGTCACCGCGTCATGCAGCAACAGCACGACGATATTATGAGACGGGACCAGGAGCGCGAGAGAGAGCGCGAGCGGGATCGCGAAGCCGCCGACCGGTTCCAGTCCGCACACCAGAGCAGTGCCGGTTCGATTCCCATACACCAACCCGTTGCGTCGCGCATCCCTGGCGCGATACACAGTCCGGGCGGCTTGCTGGCGAACCATAACGGCAACACATCTGCTATGCCGCTTGGCGGTTCCTCAGGCCCGATGCAAAACTACGGCGGCCCACCGCCACCGAATGACCACTCGCGTCCTCTCCAGCACGGCGGGCCAGGTGCGAGCGGTCAGCATCCAGGTTACGGATCGATGGCTCACGGACAGCCCGCCCAGGGCGGCCCGCCGCCGCCGCCACCTGGTACCGGATCAGTCTTTGGTGGCCCTTTGCAACAGCAGCCACAGCCACCGCAAGACGCCCAGCGACCAGGCCAGCAGGGCGCGCCCATGGTCAATGTACCACCACCAGGTGGCTCTCAGATTCCAGGCGGCATCACGCAAGGCCAGCAACCCATTCTTAATGTAAGGATATTGAAACAAGAACAGCGCGCATTGTCCTTGGCACGGCAAGCAGACTCACAGGCCTTTGTGGTTATGCGTGTTGGAAAACTTTTCGCGCGGTCGCTGTTTACCATGAAATGTAAAGCGCTAACTGAATGTTACAGGATGCTTTGACGTACCTGGACCAGGTCAAAGTTCAATTCCATGATCAGCCCGATGTTTATAACCGCTTTCTCGACATTATGAAGGACTTCAAGTCTCAGGCGTGAGTGCAGACTATTCTCCCTTGGTGGTGACAGAGCTAACATTGTAGAATAGTATCGATACACCCGGCGTTATCAACCGAGTTTCCGAGCTGTTTGCAGGCCACCCCAACCTAATTCAAGGCTTCAACACATTTTTACCCCCGGGATACAGAATCGAGTGCGGCGCTGGTAACGATCCCAATACAATCAGAGTCACTACACCCATGGGTACAACTATCCAAAGTATCGCAGGACGGGGTGGTCCTCCCGATAGCCATGGCCCTAGCCAGTCCATCTTTCCCGAGCGTGGTGGTCAATGGCCCCAGAGGTCACCCGAAGCCAATTTCAGCGCGCCGGCTCAGAACGGTGGAAGCCTGTTCGTACAGGCAGCCGCCCAGAGCGGCGGATATGAGGTCGCAGGACACCGCGCTGGCTCTCAAGCTCCTGGGCCTGCTGGTCCGAATGCCGCTACTGGGCGTAGCACGCCTGGCCCAGCTAGTCTCAATGGTTCTGCAGCAGCCCAAGCAGGTATGGAGCGACGCGGCCCCGTCGAGTTCAACCACGCTATCAGCTACG
Source organism: Beauveria bassiana ARSEF 2860 (assembly GCF_000280675.1). Classification (NCBI taxonomy): domain Eukaryota; kingdom Fungi; phylum Ascomycota; class Sordariomycetes; order Hypocreales; family Cordycipitaceae; genus Beauveria; species Beauveria bassiana. Next base: position 631,641 of record NW_007930848.1, read on the forward strand.
TCAACAAGATCAAAAACCGATTCCAGGACAAGCCGGAAATATATAAGCAGTTCTTGGAGATTCTGCAAACATACCAGCGGGAGCAAAAACCGATCCAAGATGTCTATGCGCAAGTTACCACATTGTTCAATGCTGCGCCTGACTTGCTGGAAGACTTTAAGCAGTTCCTCCCAGAGACTGCCGGACAAGCAAAGGCGGCCGCCGCCAGAGCCGAAGATGTTCTGGCTGGCGGCGCTGGTCAGCAGCCTGGTGCCAGAGACGGACAGAAGATGCCTCCACTAGGAAGCTTTGCGCCTCCAGCTAGCGCTAGCAAGGATAAAAAACGCGCGAGAAACGACAAATCGGCTGCTGGAGGAGTTCCTTTGCTCGCCGAGGTGACCTCCCAGCCTCGTCTGCAAGCTGCTGCTGTCAATGGCAAACGACCAAGATTAAGCCACGCTCGCGGCGCTGCGGATGGGTCGTCGATTGAGCCCACCTTGACGCCAGTTATGCCCGAGCCATACCCTCCTCGAACTTCCACTACAACTAGCATGGAAGAAATAGCCTTTTTTGAAAAGGTCAAGAAATATCTCAGCAATCGATCTTCCATGAACGAGTTCTTGAAGCTCTGCAATCTCTTCAGTCAAAACGTTATTGACAGAAACACACTCTTCCACAAGGGTGCAGTCTTTATCAACTCGAATCCCGACTTGATGGCTTTCTGGAAAGCGTTTGTGGGCTTTGATACCCAAGATGTTATGATCGATAATCGTCCTGCTGCTCCTACCGATAAAATTTCACTGAGCAACTGCCGAGGATACGGTCCAAGCTACAGACTCTTGCCTAAGAGGGAGCGCCTCAAGCCCTGCAGCGGCCGTGATGAGCTCTGCAACTCGGTTCTCAATGACCAGTGGGCTTCGCACCCGACCTGGGCCAGTGAAGACTCTGGATTCGTCGCCCATCGTAAGAACTTGTTCGAAGAAGGTCTTCATCGCATTGAAGAAGAGCGCCACGACTATGATTTCTACATTGAGGCCAACCTCAAGTGTATCCAACTCCTGGAGCCAATCGCCCAGCAGATGCTGGCCATGACACCGTCCGAAAGAGAGTCTTTCCACATGCCTGGCGCACTTGTCGGACAGAGTACATCGATTTTCAAGCGTATCTGTAAGAAGATCTATGGAGAGCGCGGAATCGATGTGGTCAACGACATGTACAGCCACCCTTTTGACGTTGTTCCTGTCTTGCTGGCCAGAATGAAGCAAAAGGATGAGGAGTGGCGCTTCTCACAGCGAGAATGGGAGAAGGTTTGGCATGCGCAGACCGAGAACATGCATCTCAAGAGTCTTGATCACATGGGCATTTCGGTCAAGGCAACAGACAAACGCAATTTGACCGCAAAGCACTTGGTCGATGTCATTAAGACGAAGCATGAAGAGCAGCGCCGCGAGCGAGCACTCAAGGGCAAAGCTCCGCGCCACCAATTCGCCTGGAACTTTTCTGACAAGGATGCCATTATGGACCTTCTCCGTCTGATGATGCTCTACAGCATGCACAATGGCCAGCACAGCACGCAAGAAAAAGAAAGGATTTTGGAGTTTTTCGAAATGTTCATCCCGGCCTTCTTCGACCTTCCTGACGACGTGGTTCAGGAGCGAGTACCCAGGATGCAGCCTGACTCTGGCGAGGAGGAAATCGAAGACAATACACCCGCTGAGCTGACAAACGGCCGCAGCCGAAGGAACGGAAAGAAGGGCGATTTGCTTAGAGGGGTCCTCGATCCGGGCCGTATCGGCAGCAAACCCCGGAATCATAAGGAGGATAGCACATCGGGGAGCAAAGAGACCACGCCCGATGTCACCCCGACGAATGAGGAGGAAATGGCCGACGTGCCCGATGAGGCGCCTACTCCTGACATGTCCAACGAGCGCTGGATGCCCAGTGTGCCTAAGCCTGTGGTGACTGGTTCTGACAGCGGCCTGTTGGACGGCGACGGCGAGCTCAAGGCTGATGGGTTCTTTAGCCGGCCCTGGTACAACTTCTTCTGCAATCAGACGCTGTTTGTATTCTTCAGCATATTTCATCAACTATATGAGCGTCTTCAAGATATCAAGGGCAGCTCCGAGAGGGTTTCTAAAGAAATCGCCCGACTGAGCCGACCCAAACCTGCTGGGGACATTGGTTTTACCGAGAACCGCATGACTTTTTTTGATGCCAACGAAGCGCCTGAAGCATTCTGGCCCAAAACCATGGAGCTCATCGAGGACTACATCACCGGCGACGTCGACGAGAACCGTTTTCAGGATGTTATGAGGCACTACTACCTCCGCAATGGCTGGAAACTGTACACTATCCAGGATCTTCTTAAGACTCTGTGCCGACTTGCTCTCACTTGCAGCAGCACCGACGTCAAGGAGAAGACGCCTGACCTCATTCAGCAATATCTCAACAGCCGGGACAAGGAGGAGACGAGCTACCAGACTGAGATTAGCGCCAGGAAGTTTGCAGAAAAGTGTGTCAAGGACGGCGATATTTTCGTCGTTTGCTGGGTAAGTCATTCAATTACCGGTTGCGAACGCAAGTGCTGACATGGACTCTAGTTTCCCCAGAGATCAGAGGCCACTATTCGCTGGCTGCAGCGTGACGAGACGACGTTTTACATGGACGAGATGAAGCTTCGCGAGCGATGGCAATACTACATTTCATCCTTTATTCGCGTCGAGCCAACAGAAGGCATCCCCCGCTCGAGGCTACAAAAGACAGTGCTCACGAGGAACCTGCCTTCGGGCGATGCCGAGTCTGACGGAGAGAGCATTCCCAAGCCTCTAGCATATGACGAAAACTTGACCATTTCCATCTGCCTGACGAGCTCTAAGATGGTTTGGGCGCCGGGGACCTCTGAGTATTTCATCTACGACAACGTGCCCAAGACCAAGGAGCAGCGCGAGCGCCGCGAAAAATTCACAGCGGCCCTGAGCCGCCACCGCGAGAGCAAGCTCTTGGAGAAGATGGTGCACAACCCCCCGTGGACCAAGGATATGAGCCCGGAGGAGGTACAGGAGCAAAATAAGAATTTTGTCAAGTGGGTGGACGAGGGCATTGCGCCTCCGTACGCGGGGGAAGACATCGAGATGCAATAGCACTGCATGAATTAGGAAACTCTGCTGTGGCTAGAGCAAGTGTGGGGTGTTTTCTAGCAGGTTGTTTATGGAATTTTTTATTTGCGTCTTTTTGGCAGGGAAAGTCGGGACCGAGCTTGAGCCTTCTTCTGCGTGTGTATTCTCCCTTGGATTTTCTTGTGTAAAAGGTTGGAGGGGTTCCTCGATTTGGTTGCTTATGGTTTCTCTCATCACGTCGTGCGTTTATTGTGTTTATTGTGTTTTTTTTTTTCTTTTTTTAGTAAGTTCAAATTCAATCGGGAATCCGGCATTACATATCAGTTGTACTCTGTGGCTCCGAGCTTTGTAAACCCAAAGAAATTCTTATGGTGGCTCTGTCTCTAAAGAAAGTCAAGTTCTGCTCGGACAAGTAAAGGGTGTTTGTTGAGTGTGAGATTGCGACGCTCACACAAGCACATGTTGACATCACCAGAACAAAGCTGCCTCTGAAAGTCGAGACGATGGATTCAATTTTTGTTCTTTTATTAAATGTATATAATGACCAGAGACTGCATTGGCATGTCCTGTTTGTATGCATAACTTTTTTTTATTTTCGCAACATGACCAAAGGGGGAGGGGTCTTGCCCAGTAGGACGACATGTCTTCATTCAATCATTTACTTTTTTTTTTTTTTTCTGGCTTGCTTCTTTCGGCAGCGAGTTTTACTGAAGATTCTCAATGACCAGGGCAGAGGCGCCGCCGCCGCCGTTGCAGATGCCGACGCAGCCAATCTTGGCCTTCTTCTCCTTGAGGACAGAGGTGAGGGTGGTGAGGACGCGGGCGCCAGAGCAGCCCAGCGGGTGGCCGATGGCGACGGAGCCGCCGTAGACGTTGACCTTGTCGGCCGACAGGTTGAGCTGCTTCAGGTTGGCGAGGGCGACGACGGAAAAGGCCTCGTTGATCTCGTAGTAGTCGACGTCCTTGTCGGTGAGGCCGGCGTGCTTGATGGCCTTGGGGATGGCGAGGGCGGGCGCGACGGTGAAGCGCTCGGGCTCGCGCTCGGCGTCGCCCCAGCCGAGGATCTTGGCAATGGGCGTAACGCCGAGCTCCTTGACCTTGGCCTCGGACATGAGGACGACAGCGGCGGCGCCGTCATTGATGGGGGCGGCGTTGGGGGCGGTGATGGTGCCGTCCGACTTGAAGGCCGGGCGCATGGCCTTGAGCTTGTCCTCGTTGAGGTTCTTGACCTCGTCGTCCTTGTCGACAACAATGTTGGGCTTGCCGCGTCCGCCGGGGACCTCGACGGGGACAATCTCCTTGAAGAGGCCGGCGGCGGTGGCAGCCTGGGCCTTTTTGTACGAGTTGATGGCGTACTCGTCCTGGGCGGCGCGTGAGAGGTCATTGTCCGAGGCGCAGAGCTCGCCGGCGAGGCCCATGTGCTCCTTTCGGAAGGCGTCGGTCAGTCCGTCCTTGAGGACGCCGTCGACGAGCGTCTGGTCGCCGTACTTGGCGCCGTTGCGGAGGTTGGGCAGGTAGTGCGGGGTGTTGGACATGGATTCGGTGCCGCCGGCGACGACGACGGACGAGGTGCCGAGCATAATGTTTTGCGCGCCGAGGACAATGGCCTTGAGGGACGAGGCGCAGACCTTGTTAACGGTGGTGCAAATGGTCGACTGGGGCAGGCCAGCGCCGATGGCGCACTGGCGAGCAGGGCCCTGGCCGAGGCTGTTTTGGTTGGGCGCGGGTGTTAGTAATATTGATTGTATGGTTGTGGTGGGAAGCAGGGTGGGTTGTCCGTACCCAGCGGAGAGGACATTGCCAAAGTAGACCTCTTCGACCTCTTCGGGCTTGATACCGGCACGCTCGACGGCACCTTGTGGTGGTGGTTAGCTTGCTGGGACGCGTTCGATACTGTCGACGAGGGGCAACTGCTATATTACCCTTGATGGCGACGGAGCCGAGCTGAGTGGCGCTCAAGCTGGAGAGGGAGCTGTTTGTTCTCGTCAGTAGCCGTTTTACATGCTGCAACAAGTTGTGCCCAGAGTTTGAACGGTGTCGCTGCGGCGAGTGAGGGGAGCTACGAACCCGAGGAACGAGCCGATGGGGGTTCGGGCGGCCGAGACGATGTAGACGGGAGGAAGATTGGACATTTTGGCGGGGTTGTATCCTGCTTGCTTTGTAAAGGGGGTGAATATGAAGAACGAAAAGCGGCTTGGAAGAGAAGAAAAGAGGTCGCGAGGAAATGGTTCAAATAGATGAAAAAAGGGGGAAAAGCTAGTTACTGGAGGTGAGGCTACAAGTTGGTCTAAATCCGAGCAGGACCATGTGTATATTTACCGACACTCGGGATTTCTCAACAAGCGGGTTCGAAGGAGGGGCTGTAAACGATTTTGGCGCCGTATTCGGAACACTGCCGGCTGATTGGCGTTATGATGTGGCATTTGGTGGGACGGCAATGAGCTATATGTTTGGCAAATCAAGTAAAAAAAAAATGAAAAAAAAAATGCCCAAGACTTGGGATAATGAAGATTGATAACAGGATACAAGTAACCTGTCACTTTTTTTGCATGGCAATCGGCCATGGCCTCGTACATTCGTCGGTGGGTGACTAAATGCAACTGCGCTCTACTCGAACTGAATCTTCTTTCGTATATCTCAGATTTATGTTTTCCTTACTTTTTCCTTATTTGTTTTTCTTACTTGCTTTTTTTTTTTTGCACTGTTTCTTCTTTTCATTTTTCTGATCGTCTGTATTCATCAGCTTCTGTTCTTTCGCTGTCCCTTGCAGCTCGTAATCGTAGAGACTCGAAAGCGATCGCGCCACGTTGGTTGGTCTCAAGTCGCTGGCGCCAGTCTTAGTCCGGTAAGGTCCGGTAAATTTACAGAGTAAGTAAGGTACGGTACCTACCTAGTTACAGGGTCAAAGAGTATTACAGGCCTGCGGAGCGCTGAGACCCGCCTGTCATACTTAGCGAAGTTGGCGGTTGCGCAGTGGAGGTTCTCAATCCCGCCTGCCGCGATAAGCCTACTGTTATCTCCACGTGACGCTTCGCGACTGGCAGCAGAGCTCGAAAAAGTTGCCGTTGCGCGCCACGCCAACTGGAGCTGCAAGCAAGGCCTGTACATTCATTTTGCAGCTGCCATTGACCCCTGCAGTTGTATATATTCCAACGCAAGATGGATGATCTATATGACGAGTGAGCATTTGGTCTGATTCTTACAAGCGAGACCTCGGCGCTGACCGCATCGCGACTAGGTTCGGCAATTTTATAGGCGAGGAAGCCGAGTCGGAGGCAGGCTCCGACGCGGGCGTCGATGCCGGCGATTATGTCTACGATGATGCTGCCGGCGATGTTGAGGATGACGACGAGCTCATGCAGGTGGATGGTAAGTTGCGCGCCGCGATGCGCCCTTGATTTGACCATTGTCAAGCTAATAAACGAATGTGAACGCGTGCAGATGGCCCCTCCAACGCCGTGATCCTCCACGAAGACAAGCAGTACTATCCGACCGCCGAGCAGGTATATGGTCAAGATGTTGAGACCCGTGTCGAAGAGGAGGATGCGCAACCTCTCACCCAACCCATCATTGCCCCGATTGAGACGAAAAAATTCACCATTGAGGAGGAGGATCTTCCGCCCGTCTACTACAGCCGCGAGTTCATGACGGACCTGATGAACTTTCCTGACCAAATACGAAACGTTGCGCTTGCTGGTCACTTGCATCACGGAAAGACGGCCTTCACCGACATGCTTGTCCTAGAGACACACGACATCCTCGAGAAGCTGGACAAGAGAGTAGGCCGAAAGCGCGACGAGGCGCTGCGATACACAGACATCCATATCCTCGAACGCGAACGCGGCCTCTCCCTCAAATCGTCGCCTATGAGCTTCGTACTGCCAAACTCCAAGGGCAAGTCGCATCTGATCAATGTCATCGACACCCCAGGCCACGTCAACTTTGTCGACGAGATTGCTGCTGCTTGCCGACTAGTGGACGGTGTCTGTTTGGTCGTTGATGTGGTGGAGGGTGTGCAGGTGAACACGGAGCAAATCATCAAGCATGCCGTCCTGCAGGATCTGCCGCTAACGTTGATTGTCAACAAACTGGACCGACTCATCGTGGAGCTGAGACTGCCGCCCAAGGACGCTTACTTTAAACTGAAACACGTTATCGAGGAGGTCAACACAATAATCACAAACACCGTCCCAAACACATCGACAGCCAAGCGCATTAGCCCCGAGAAGGGAAATGTTCTGTTCGCCTGCACGGATCTGGGATGGTGCTTTACGCTACAGTCGTTTGCCAAGATGTACGCGGATAGCTACAGCGACGTCCCCGCCGAGGACTTGGCCAAGCGCCTCTGGGGAGACGTTTACTTTAACCCCAAGAAACGAACCTTTTCACGCAAACCACTCGAGGATAGAACCGCGAGATCATTCGTCCACTTTGTGCTGGAACCCATTTACAAAATCTTTACTCATTCCATCAGCGACAGCCCAGAGGATTTACGCCCCGTCCTAGAGTCTCTAGGCATTCAGTTGAAACCTGCACAGTACAAGGCAGATGCCAAGGTCATCTTAAAGCTTGTATGCGAGCGATTTTTTGGGCCCTCTACTAGCTTCGTCGACATGCTTGTGCAGCATGTACCTTCACCAGTCGAGTCGACGCAGCGATTGCTGGAACGTCACTATACCGGACCACTGGATAGCAAAGTTGCCCGCTCTATGCTGGAGTGCAATCAAGACGGGCCCCTTGTCGTGCACATTACTAAACTTTTCAACAAACCCGACGCCAAGAGCTTCTACTCTTTTGGTCGAGTCCTGAGTGGAACGGCACGACCCGGCGTGCAGGTCAGGGTGCTGGGAGAAGGCTACTCGCTCGACGATGAGGAAGATATGACGACGACAACGATTAATCAGGTGTTTATTGGCGAGACGAGATATAATATTCCCACCGACGGCGTACCAGCGGGTAATCTCGTGCTACTGGGCGGAGTCGACAACTCAATAGTCAAGACGGCCACAATTGTACCTCTCACGCTAGAAGATGATGAGGACGCCTACATTTTCAAGCCCATCAGCCACTTTACAGAATCAGTTCTTAAAGTCGCCGTTGAGCCCATCAACCCCTCAGAGCTGCCCAAGATGCTTGACGGTTTACGAAAGGTTCAAAAGTCGTACCCTCTCCTCAATACGAAGGTCGAGGAGTCTGGCGAGCACATCATCATTGGCACCGGCGAGCTATACATGGACTGCGTCCTGCACGACTTGCGTCGTCTATACGCAGACATGGATATCAAGGTATCAGACCCCGTGACCAGGTTCTGCGAAACCGTCGTGGAAACGTCAGCCACCAAATGCTATGCCATTACGCCGAACAAGAAGAACAAGATAACCATGGTGGCGGAGCAACTAGAAAAGGGTATTTCGGTCGACATTGAGACGGGCGCAGTCAAGATTCGCGACCCCATCAGGAAAACGGCCAAGTTTTTCGAAGAGAAGCACGGCTGGGATAAGCTCGCCGCGCGCAGTATCTGGGCTTTTGGCCCGGATGATACCGGCCCCAACATCCTCCAAGACGACACGATCCCGACCGAGGTCGACAAGAAGCTGCTCAACGCGGTGCGCGAGTCGATCCGGCAGGGCTTCAGCTGGGCCGCGCGCGAGGGCCCGCTCTGCGAGGAGCCGATTCGCAACACAAAATTCAAAATCACCGACGTGGTCCTCGCCAACGAGGCCATTTTCCGCGGCGGCGGCCAAATCATCCCCACGGCGCGCCGCGCCTGCTACTCGTCCTTTCTCATGGCCTCGCCGCGCCTCATGGAGCCCGTCTACGCCGTCTCCGTGACGGGCCCGGAAGACTCCTACATGGAGGTATACAATGTGCTCGCGCGTCGCCGCGGCCACGTGCTCTCTGACGGGCCCGTCGCCGGCACGCCGTTGTACCGCGTCAACGGCTTGCTGCCCGTCGTGGACTCGTTTGGCTTCGAGACGGACCTGCGCATCAGGACGCAGGGCAGTAGCATGGTCAGCATGGTGCTTGACAGCTGGAGCGTCGTGCCCGGCGACCCGCTGGACAGGGAGCAGGTTGTGCCGCCGCTGCAGCCGGCGTCGGCGCAGGCGACGGCGCGGGACTTTGTGCTCAAGACGAGGCGGCGCAAGGGACTCAGCGAGGACGTGAGCGTCAAGACATTCCTGGAACCGGAGTTTTACCAGAGCTTGATGGAGAGCGGCATGCTGGGCGAGCTGTAGAATGTGGAGGGTCTCGAGGAGATGAATGCTGTATGATTTTGAGTACAAAAGATGGAATGGTTGATTTGTGGAAGATGTTTAGTTTAGGCCTCGGCGTACGGTCTCGGGAGTTGAAATCTCTTCATGGCTACATTGCAACTTAATACAGGCAAAAAAGTAAAATAAGATGAGCTTCTTCGTCGTAACTATTGAATATTGTAATGCCTTGAGACTGCTGCAGCCTGTATAACTTGGCCCTTTTGAGGCAGCGTTGCTATTTGTATGCATGTACATAGACATGTACATGTAGCGTGTACGACCGTGTGCGGCTTATTGAGACTCGCTACGTTGTAGAAGGCCTTGTAGCCGCCCGTGTGTCCTTGGTGCCGGTTTCCTGCCAACGGCATTAAATGTATGCAGCAAGGGCCCTGAACGTGAGTGCCCGGCAAGACAATGCCTATCACTCGGGACGCTTGATGCGGATTTGCCGGACGAGCATGTCCTTTCCGACTCCATCTTCTTCGTCTGAGACGGCCAAGTGAGACTTTGCAGCCACGACGGGCGCAAGGACACCCATCGGTATGCGTCTCCTCTTGTGTGGTTTTGCTCTTCATACCTTCTCTCACCCCCAATCTCAGTAGCACGTCTCGAGCATCTTGTCCAGCACGCCCCTGAGGGAGTCATTTTCCAGCGCCGCCGCCACGCGCTCCTTGTCCGCGAGCTGCTTGTTCACCTGGTCGTCCTGCACGTGCGAGCTCTCCTTGCAGCGCACGTCGACGCGGTAATTCGGCGGCAGCGCCTGCTCCAGCCGCACGCGCACCGCGAGCCCGAGGATCGTCGCGAGCGAGCAGTGCGTAATCGTCGGCGTAATCTCGACAAACACGTCAATGAGCGTGTCGCTGTTGTTATTGTTTTCGTTGTAGTCGGAGACGGCGGTGTGTGAAGAAGAGGGCAAAGGTGTTAGCCGAATGTCGGCGAGGTTGATGACGGAAAGCTGGCCGAGCGAGACGGGGTGTTCGGGGTCGGTAATGGTGGAGATGAGGTCTAAAACCACGACGACTAGGTCAGCTTGTGAGCCGGCAAGGGCGCGGAGATGGTCGAACGGGTATACCGTAAATTTCTTGCTCATCAATCGGCTCGGGTGTGGCATCGTCAGAGAAGCCATCATCGGCGCCGCCGCTACCGCCGCGGGGCCAGGCAATGGCCGCGCCGTAGTCGTCACCGCAGAACGGGGTCGACAGGTACGAGGGCCGCGCAAATATAATGTCGGTGTACTTGGAGTCGGGCCCGCGCCGGGGGGCGACCTTGTGCTTGCGCGTGGGCAGCTCCGAGGCGTTCAGGACCGTCGGATTGGCGTTGTCGAGGGCGGCGGGGGACATGTTTGTGCGATTGGAGGGGTAGCAAAGTCGTCTCTGTGAACCACTTGTCGAAACGGAATCGGTTTTGCGTTCTCTAACAATTCTGGGGTCAACTATCTTGGTTATGGTGATGCGGTGCTTTTCCGAGTCGTCTAGTTACGGTTGTTCACAATGTCTCTTCAAAGGCAAAGAGCAGAAACCGGTGATGCAATGCTAGGTAATGCAAACCCAAGTAACCACACCCTGGGAGCCCCGCTGTTTTGCGCACGCTGTAGCCAGTGGCAGCGTCACGATAGGTAATGCTCTTCTACAGATTATGGGCAACCCGATACGTCCGAATACTGGCATCTTGGCCGTTACCAAAATGCTGCGGCACGAATACGATGCGACTACAGTCGGTTCATCGCTTCATTAGGGGCACAACATCGCGACAGCCTGCCTGGCTGGAACTGATACGCAAGTCGGCGCCCTAACAAATCCCACTACCCGGAATTCAAGAGCGATCCCGTTCTCGGCCGCGAAACCCCGGCCATCTCTAATTCGCTTGCTTCTGGATTGGGAACGGCAACGTAACATGGACAATGCAGGCTTGTCATTTTGGTCCGCACGCCCTGTTCGGTCCGTGCATCTTACCACACTCTTGATCTTGTGCCTCTCTGCCGCCCTGCTGTATGGAGTAATATTGATTCGGCTCCCTCTACGGCAAACAGTTTTTCCTCTTTTCAAGTAAAATGGTGGCGTTGCTGCTGAGGTCGAGGCATGTCCACCTGTAAGCACAAAGGGCCCGCGCTCCCACAAGGCAGCAAGATTAAGATACGGCATGGCCGATAAGGTGTGTTGTGGTGACGCAAAGCCCAATGATAAGATGTGGAAAGCGGCATAATTAAGCAGGCAAGTAGAGACGAAAGATATTTGCTCTTCCCAGATCGGATACCGGCCACCGGGGCGAAACCTTGCCTGTTCCGCGCGGTAATAATAATGCAGTCTCGTTGCCTATTTTTGCTGTACTTTCATTTTGGTGCAATGACTGGTGAGCTCACAGCCTTGGGACCTTGATTTAATATGGCCCCTGGCCATCAGACTGCCTCTCTGAGACAGTCGTCGCTTGGCTGAAAAGCCACCTTCTTTTTGTTCAGTACAATTATGAGACACGTAAATATGCATCCTTGCTGGCCCGACATTGAAAGCTACAAGGAGTTGTGCTGCTATGGCTCTGGCAAGGCTAGCAAGCTAGGAACTGTGATTGCAAGAACTTAGAACGGATTGACAGAACTACTCATTATCTCCTGACAGGAACCTTGCATCATGTGGGAAATCTGCAGCCGGCAAGATCGTCATCACTCATTATGGACGCAGCGTGACACGGCTTCTTCAGCAGCTTCCTCATGTGGAAAGGCGTGCTGCGTAGGCTGCGTTTCAGTTGATCGTCAGCAGCTCGCCCGCAAGTTGGCTTGCACTGTGTTCGATTGGTGTATTTGATTTTGATGACGCTGGGAAGGGCGATCAGCCACGCTGCTGTGCAGCATGCAACATGCAGCATCAATCACGGCGCAAACCTCGGCAGGCTGAACGAATGCAGTCGCGCTCAGGTAATACATATTGGGCTTGTACTCGACATTGCATGTGATGGAGATGCAAGTACTGTCTTCTGCGCCACTAATCCATCTACTGGCCGCCTGTCGCCCAATTTAGACATCGAGAGGGGCAGATGGCTTGCCATCTCTGAGTGTGTGTTGCGAGTGTCTAAGCCGCAATGTTGGTAGCAAATTAGAGCTGCACAGGTGGCAACTCTGTCTGAAACACACTTGGCCAGTCTTCTGCCCGAAACGCGATTTGCTGGAGTTTGGATGGTCTTGTTTCCCACTTAGCCACTCAGGAATCAGAAGTGACCAACTCCATTACGTGATGTAGCCTGGCGCCGGGAGCCGAGCTTGTATCTGTCATGGGGCTGGGTGGGGAGCCAGGGAGCCAGGAAGAGAACCGTGGGATCCGTAGGCAACACGAAAAATTTATTGGATTCGACTGTCCTGGCTTCCTGGGCCTCAGCCTTCTCATATCTGCCTCGGCTCACAGGGCGATTTAGGCTCTGGTCTTGAGTTGTGGTGGCGGGAAAATTGGGGATAACTGTGTAGTGATGGCAAGTTGAAAGTTTGTCATGTCTGCCAACCAGCTTGTCGCGGCCAAAAGCTCTGATATAAAAATGCAAAATAGAAAGGCCGAAGTCAAGCCATGGGTCTCCACAGAGCCTTCGCCGTTTTCTTCTGGGTGGGATCTTGTTTATGTTGCCCACTTGGCCGCAAGTTAGCGGAAGACTGCATGGGCCATCCCATCCGATGTGCATGTGGAAGTGTAACTATCGCAGTAACGCAGCATCTAGCACCACAATTTCCAGCAAAGCTCAGTGCATGTACTAATGCAATGCCTCGTATCTCATGGTTATCATCGCTTTTCGGTATGCCGATTAGTCTCGAATGTATTGTGGAAAGGTTTCGACTGAGTGCGTTAATTTGCGGTGTATAAGCGGGAATTTTGACTTTTCACACGGAATTTTTGCAGTGGCGTTTTGTTGATGCAGAGTTGCACCTGCGGACGGCGATGGCTTGATTTGTACACCGAAGAATCAAAACTTGTTCCAAGAACGTTAATGGTATGGATACAAGGTCTCGGATTGCGGAAGCTGACAACGAACCAAGACCGCGAAGTCACGTTGTACTGGTAAGTGATTGGCGGGAGCAACGGAGCAGTTGCAGGTCAAAGACAGAGTTGACGGCTGCGGCCGCTAGAAACAAGCCAGCAACAGCCAAGTGACGTCGGGTTTGCAATGCACTTGTGCTTCGGGTGCAACAGGTTTGTCTCATACAGTAGTTATGGCTTGGCAAACATCTCCAAGTGGTTGCTGCAAGGTACGGGGCGGCTGCAGGTGACAGCAGGCTTGCCAGTCTTTGCGTGGCCAGTGAGCCAGAAACACGGGTACAGATTGCAAACCATGAGAAATTCTCAGGGTTGCCAAGATCGCTATTGGTGTCAGAGTTGAAGCTGAAGAGAGTGATCGTCCTATATGTATTATTGTGCCGATGCCATGAGGATGGATCGACACAGGGCTTGCACACGAGCATTACCTCGCGACCAATTTTATCGAACTTGGGTATTGCCGGTTTTTGAAGGAGCAGTGGCGAGCGTTAACGTTGGTGAGTAGTGGATGTACGCGCCACGTTCGTTGAGCTTTATTAACACCCCGGACTTGGCGACGGTGGGCTGACGCGCCAGCAAGCAAAGGCATATTTGCGATCTGATCAAGTGCAAAATTTGGCTGATGGTCTTGGGCTGGAGCCGTCCTTCTTGCAGCCAGGTTGCAAATACAATGGTCTATTCGAAGAATATTGTTGGTATGCGTAGGTCAGTCGCGATCGCAAGTGCACTAAAAGGTGAGCCGAGTCCCTGATATGTGGCGCGACGCAACAGGAGGGTTCATGGAACTTTTTTCTGATAATAAGTGCGTCATCGGGGCGGCCAGCAGCGTCTTTGTTCCAGAACAGACTTCTGCAAGTTACCAAGCTAGTGGAGGCTTGGGGTGGACAGGTGCAGCAGCCACATGCCAACTCCAAAGAGCCGCCAGGAACACAACTCGACAGGCTGTGACGAGACACATTGGCGCTCGATTGCGTAGTGCTGCTCTCTGATATATAGTGCGGCAGGCCAGAGGTAGGTTGACGGATGAATCGCTACACTTATAGGTGCGGCGTTCTGCTAATGATGAGCGCGCAGTTATTGACGGCCGTCTTGTTTGTTTTGTAGCAGATGCTTCGAGCTGTAGGAGCCGAGCGATCCGGGAGGGTAAGGCGGTACATATTGAAAAAGGTGTGAGTGATGTATAGAAGATCAGCATGAGTAGAAGGGGAGCGACGCGAAGCAGGATGTAAATTGCAGACGCAGCAGTCGGTGTTTTATCTGTGAGGATGAAGGGGTGATGTTGTAAATAATCTGTACGTTGTGTTGAGATGTGGCGTGGGCAGCCGGCAGCCAGGGCAGCTGCGAAGACCCTTTCTTTCATTACATGGACATGTTCACGAGCGTTTGCCTCGCCAAGTGTCTACTCCTTACTTGGGGTTGCTGACCAACGTGCTAGCTACTGTCGACATGGGTCTGATGCCCTATGTAGATAGGAAGTCAAGGTTGGTACAGATTACTTGTCAATGATAGATGGACGCTATGGACTGCGAAACCTCATATAGGGGACGACAGGTTGTCAATCATCGTCTCATTTTACCCTTAGCTATGCGTAATGCTGTCGCATGACGGCAACAAGACGGTGGCTCAGCCCAGCATGTTCTTTTTGCTGGCCAAATCTCTTCCCCGCATGCACCAGCCCCGCCCCGCCGCCTACGCGGGCAATGAACAGACGCCACAACTATGCTGCCGTCTGCGGCGTGCGAGTCGTCGATGCATGTGCGACTGCAACACAACCACCCGTACAAGTAAAGAGATGGCATTGGTGCGAGACCAAGAAAAATCGGTCGAGTTTTCTCAAGGTTGAAGGGCAATGCGGAGCAGACTGAAATGGACGTGTTGTGCGTGTATGCTAGCCGTCGGCTTTACTGCGCCATGCGCATGATGAAAAATCTGAAGCTTGATGACAAGAGTACCATTCGTTGGAAGACTTGGAAGACGGGTGGCTGCAGAGGCAGGCAGCTAGCAGAGGCCTGACGAGACAATCGATTGGTAGATGCTGAATGAAGCTGATGTGCACATGATACGGAAAAGGAAGCAAGCAACTGTCAAATTAGAGTATCGAGGTAGGGAGGTTGTCGATGGCTACTCCACAGCCTGACAGCATGGGCTTGGTGCTTGATCCATTCATCTCACCTGGCTGGGGGCTGACAGGACCGACTCCATCAGCAGAGTGGTGCTCCATCCACTGTCGCAAGCTGGACAAGCGCCGGTCAGCGATTCGTCGCAAAGGGTGTGATTTAAATCCGACAGTTGTCGACTCAATTGTTGGTGGGTTGGTGGCAGCTAGTCGCAGCGGCATTTGTAGATTCGAGCCAGTCTTAATAAAGGCATCTCATGTCATGTGCCACTTGGATCGAATGTGTTGGTTCAGTGCTTCGAACACGCAAAGACGGTACGGCGCCCACGGGTGCCGCCACAAGACCTTTCCAGGCAGGCAGCAGAGAGGTACAGCCTGCACTGTGCACTAGGTATGTGCAGTCGGCGTTGCAGCATTAATCCCGAGTCGTCTTGGCTGGTGGGCACAGACAAAACCGAGTGGAGGTTGGGGGAAGGGGGGGGGGGCTGCGTTTGTCATGGTCGTTGATGTTGGACATACTGGATGACGGGCAGAGCCGCGCATGAAAGTGAAAGTGAGAACAAGATTAATGAAAGGAACAATTACAGTAATAAGTCCTGGCCTGTTTTTCATTATTACCCCGAGCCGCTAATATTATCATCAAACGACTCAGGACTCGGGACTGACCACTGGCAGACTGCAGTGGCCATGCTCCGTCATCAGGTTACAGCGCTCGTCTAGCCAGGCTAGCAGGCCCTAACGCGAGCTAATCTGGAGCTCCATTAACCTGGTGTTGGTGGCTTTCACAGGCCCTCGGCCCCTGTCACTCCCCCTCAAACCTTTTAAACCCGCCTAACCCAGCCCAGACGAGCCCCCCTCTTTTGCCTCAAAGTGCAGCGCCACGCATGCAATTCCGCCCGCACGTCCGCAAGCCAAAACGCCCGCGCTTCCTGTGGGCGTAGTTGGCCCTGTCGCACCAGCAAACTCGCAGCCCTGCCAACCTGTCCGCCAGCTCCAAGCCTCGTACTTGCATTAGTTAGGCACCGTTGATGAACAGGTTGGTCACTGGCTCGCTGCATTAATGCTTTGCTGACCAGTGACCAGTCATTAATTACCAGCAGTGTAGCATTTGCACACACGCCCTCCAAACTACATACCCCTTCATGATCCGTACTTTACCACGACTTTTAAATGGATTTTTTTCTTCATCTCCGCCCATCATATATGGCCCACTGTTGCTGATACCTCCAGACTCTTGACTCTCAGTCTATCACTCACTGAGTCCCGCCTGCAGTGGACCTGCCATCACCGCTATTGCGCTTCCATTACAGGCAATGCCCACTGAAAAAGTGCCTACCTTGAATACCTATTGCCCTTCCATTACGGGCAGTGCCCACTGGGGGAGGCAAAAAAGAAAAGTACCTTACCTTTCACCTCCTGTCCCACCTTAACACCCGCACGCCGCCGCCGCCGCCATCATCCCATCCCATCTCATCCTCCATTACCCATCCGTTCTATCAAGTCAGCGATTCATCCATCCACACCATCCCACTGGCATTTCGTCCGTTTTATCATTTTCCTGGGGCGTGGTAGCCTGCTGTAATGCTCTACATCTCTTTTGGCTACCCGACTAACGCTGGCTCTTGCGCCTCTCCTCCGCCATTCTTCACACCCCGACACTGATCGGCTGGCGCTTGTCGCACCTCTTTTTTCTCTTCTTTCCTTTTTATTTTGCCATCTTTTTCCTATTTAATTTTTTTCTGCGCTCCTCGCTGCCGCCACACGAGCCACACTAATCGATACACTACCTAGTTATAAGTTATAACGTTAGGCACTCCACGAAGTCGCATGTACCTTCTCTTACCTGCCTTCCTACCCACTGGTACTTTTGCGTCCCGCCGACTCACGACTCAGCTACAACTTCTTCCTACCACCAACTGTTTGTCTCTGGTCGCAGTTTTTTTTGCTACCTCGTGCCTCTTTGCCTTCTTCCTCTTCTCACCCTTTTACCGTTCCGCGATCGCCTCTGCGACTCCCCAGGCCTTCGATCCCGTCTCGTGCTCGTTCCATTGACATACTTGCGCCACATCGATTAACCTCGCCTACTACGCTGCCACCCCCACTGGCTCGATCTATGGCCGTTGCCGTTTGCTCGCAGTTCCCCTTTGCGCCCTCCTCAATTGCCGCCGTCTATGCCGGTCGAATGGTTTCGAATCTCGTCTACATCTTTTCATAATCAAAGGCTGCTTCTCTTTCGCCGAAATGTCGTCCTTTACATTTGCTCCCAGCCAGTATCCTCCCCAGAATCAACAGCAACGCGAGATGCAAAAAAGTATGTGTCGACTCGGCGCAAACATGCTCTCTTCTATCGCACCTACCTAACCATGACACTGCCAGACTATGTCTTCGTTGACGAACATAACCGCCACAAGCGACTCAAAGGTAAGTCCAAGAACTCTGGATGGTCGCGGCCAACTCCGCTCGCCTACATGGCCTCCGCTAACTTGCTGATCATTAGTGATGCGAGCTTGCGAAGGATGCCGACGACGAAAGATCAAGTGTGATGCTGCTACCACAAACTCATGGCCATGTTCCGCATGTGTACGCTTGAAACTTCACTGCGTACGACCAAACGGCTTCGACAGCGCTGGCGATCCAACCACATACGAGGCTTTCATTACCCCAGATCAGTTTCACCACATGTCTATGCAGGTCCCTCCGCAGCTTCATCAAAGTGTCCCAGACATGTATCCTCAAATGTCAAGCTATACTGAAAATCCTGCCGGCTTCTATACCATTCCTTACGACCCTTCCCAGGCCCAGCATGACATCAACTATACCACTGTCCCACCTTCCGTCATGCTCGATCCCAACTCGTACGCGCCGCAAAATAATTTCCCCGCGTCTTCGCTCAACCCACCTGATCACCCTGGCGCCTCTCCCGAGTCTTATACCACCGAAACTTATCAACAGCAAGACTTGGCTGATCTTCTTGGAACCCTCAAGCTCAATGAGCTCGGCACCGGTATGATTTGCGCGCTCACCTCTCCTTCCCACATTCCATCAACTCATGCAAAATCTAGCCCCATACCTACGGAATAAAGCTTCTTTCCGCCGCGGCGATGAACCGGTTGTCGAGGACGATGAAGACTATGGCGGTCTCCCCCCCATTCTCTCTGGCTCCGGTTCTAAAATCCGCATACCCCCAGAGCTCATGCCGGACGAGGAAACTGCTCTACACTATCTCGAACTCTACTTTACCCATGTCCACCCATACGTGCCTGTACTGTACAAGCCACACATCTATCACCAATGGCGCCATGCCCGCGAAACCATTTCGCCCCTCATTCTCGAGGCCATTTTCGCCATTGGGGGCCGGCTTGCCGAGGAGCCCGCCATGGGCCAGCAGTGGCTCGGTCTCGCCTCTCGACATGCGGATGCGTTCATGGACACGCCACGGCTAAGCACGCTTCAGGCTCTTCTCATGATACTCAAGGCCCGTGAAGGTGCCCCTAAACGTGGCTACTTCTTCCGTTCTTGGATGACTGTGGTGCAATGCGTCCAGATGGCTAAGGATCTTGGTCTTGATGAACATTATGAGGACCACGAGGACGGCATCGATTGCGAGCATAACCCTACCGATTGCCATCTACGCACCCGAATATGGTTGACAGTCTTCGCATGCGAAGTCATGGTTGGAACGCCTCAAGGCCGCCACGACCTCGCTGTCAATATGGATACTGTTGACTTTACCATCCCAAAGCGTATGCCTAATGCTGACGAATCGGAGTATCAAGTCTCGAGAAATTTTGTCTACTTTGTACGCATTGTTCGCAACATTCGGACCATGAGCAGCACATACGCCAGGCTCCGTAAGCGCAAGGACTGGGGAATCGACCCTGAGTTCCAAGAGCTCGATAAGACGATTACTTCCTATGTCAGCGACCTTCCAGCCGACCTAGCCATTTCTTTTCCAGCAGACAACTCACCGCCCTGGTTGCCCAACAGCTTTATCGGCAACCTGCACAGCTACCATTACCTTGTCATCATCCTCTATGTCCGGCCTCAGCTCTCCTTCCTCGACCCTAATGTCAATCGCGTTGCGTGGAAGCAACACATGCTGCAGAGTTATAGTGCTGCCAAGGCTATCTGCAGACTGCAAGAAGCCATCATCAGCAACTTTGGGCTGTCTGGTCTCCAATGCATGCAGCGTGGCTTCTCCTTTACCGTCTATGCCGGCTTGTCCTGTATAGTCATTCATCTGGTATGTACTCTGATTACCACTACGCCGACATTTTTCTAACTCTGCAGGTTGCCATTGTTTCCCCTGACCCGGATCTCAACTCGGATGCAAGGGAATTCTTCACTCGGCATATGCGCATCATGGAGCAAGTGATGGAAGTGTGGCCCATGCCCGAGCTGCAAACACAGATTGACACTGTCCGCGAGGCCTTTTCCGCGGACACGCGCAGGGCCTTTGTTCTGAAGCCATCCTTCCCCTATGGTAGCCCGCACCCATCCAACAAATCGAGCCCCCCACACATGCCCATTGGTGCGTACCAAGGCAATGGTGGTCGCAGTGGCTCTTTGGATCAACACTTGGACGCGCACAGCAGCATGCGCTACGTCAACAATCCAATCACACCGCCAATTTCAACCGGGCCCATGGGCAGCAAGAACGAATCGCCCGCTGTTCAGGCTCTCGAGCTAATCCCGCAAGTTGGGACATCAGTGGCCACCATGCCACCTACTATGGGACTCGCTGACCAAGTGGCATGGAACCCGTCGCGTATTTTTGAGTATGTTCCATTATGACATGAGACGATACGATTATGAGCTAACAATATAACTACAGGCAATGGAATAACACGTTTGCTGTAGAGCCGCCGCAAACCAACAACAATGCCGCGATTGGCCTGTCACCTGGTGGATCAGATGTCACAGGGATGTCTGATGCGCGTACTGCCACCTCTGGCATGGCTGCAAGCGCCCAAAATACCTCAGAACCCCCTTTTGTGCCTAATATGGCCAGCTTCATCACTCCTGCCATGTGGCAAGAGTCTGTCGCTAGCGTCTACGAGGGTGGTCTCAAGCGTTCCTGGGACCACCAATAACACAGCTAATCCGATAGGCTCACATTGGTTCTTGCTTTGATTTGAATAATGATCTTGACGATTTCTCTTTGTCATTTACGCACGGTACCCCAGTCACATGGATGCTTATTGTATTAGTATGTATTAGGGCCTTTTTTATTCTTTTTTTTTGTCGGGCTGCATTTGCTGCCATGGTTTACTGAATTTGACGAGTGGTCAAAGTCAAATACGAGCAAAGCGAAGAACTTTCTTGAATAGCGTAGTATTTCTGTTGTTCTTTTTCCATTTATTTACATGGATAGATGTAGCTAAAATATGTGGCTGGTCGGTGGAGCACAAACGATGCATGTGGGATGCCGTTGCCGGGGCATGACGAAGAAATATGATGGACCACGATGATTTCATGATGGTGAGGAATACAAAAGGCGTTGTGGATCGTGCTTATCGTAAATAAAGAAAATAGGTAGCTTCCTGGATATACAAATTTGATTTGCTCAAATACGATAAAGTGAACTGCTTACAGCACGATGGCCGCAGGGGGCCTTGTTTATATGGCCTATATTGGGCGCTCTTAACCTCATGGTACAAGGCTACAAATCACGACAGAAGTGTCCATTTTTATCCCATCTCGAAGAGCAAGATGCGGGCGTGTAGTTAGTCTCGCAAGGTCTAGTTATGCGAGTGTTCATCTTGGGTTAGCTCAGCTGCTCGGTGAAGCAGATGCGACGGTCTGATCAGCGACACCGCGCACTCGACGATGCAATACCCGGGGTATTCGCTATAAACGCAAGGTTCATGATGGACTTGCCTATTGCGTGCTTTGTGTGTTGACAAGTTGCCAACTACCGAGAACCCCCGGTTTGCTAGTTATAAGAAGCACGTCTGTGCGATGGTGAGGGATAGACGAGGCAAGCAAGGGATGCGGAGCTGCTCCACAAACTTGGAAGATGGACAACTTGTCCACCATCGTCATAGGGCAGTGTGGATCATCCTTTTTCTTTTTTCTTGTTTTTGTCTGGCCGTTTGTTGTTGTTCCATTTCATCTATCTCACCTGCGTGGGGGATGGCAAATGACAGATGGAAGTGGGCATCAAGAGTAAAAAAGCAGCATGGTGGATTGAGACTTGATGATATTCTTGCCGCAAAAAAAGAAAAGAAGTGAGGCAGAAAAGAACTTGATATCATACCATATATATATATGTATATATATATATCAGCTCAACCTTGCACTTTCAATATACGGGCCGTGTTTGACTACAGGGTCCGGGGGCGGTTTGAGCCAAGATCAATGCCCTCCCCGGCATCGGCGGGCTTGGGTGGGAATGGGTGGCGCTTGGAAGGGGGCGGGATAAGCCTGCAGCAAATCTTTGTCACGTTGTAGCAAGTCATGCGTAATTTTTGGGCGGGTGCTTGTTCCAATGTGAGGGGAATGGGGGCGATCTAGTTTGTACGGTTAGGGAAAGTGGTGGCTTGGGAGGAATGGTTGGTCAATGGAGAGTTGGGAGCGAGAATGTTCTAGTTGAACATGGGAGGGTGTGCGCTGGAGGCTGCTCAGTGTTAGCATACATACGGAGTATGCTGCCAACACTTGACCTCGTTGTATGAAAACTTGGAGTAAGAACAGGATCAGCCCATCGCATCTAGCAACCAAAGATCAGTCAATATTGGAGCACAAACTGTGTACTCGAAAGGTTTTCGCATGCCTTTCATCATGAATTGCTTCAATCATCTCATGTATACAATAATCTTACAACACCAATCCAGACACTTGCTGCTCCCCCTAAAAGCCCTCACGACGCCGCACCGCCTGCCTCACCACTCCTTTTTGCAATCTTCTCCTTGATCGCATCCCATATCCACGGCTCCACCAGTCTCCTGCCCTCCTTTCTGACCGTCTTCTCCTTGGCCGCGCCGCCGCCGCCTTCTGGCACATGAAACTGTCTCACCGCGGGCAGCTCATACCACCGGCGGCCGCGATTCTCCGCCCCGGCGTCGCGCGCGTAATTCACCAGCCCGAACCGCCGCCGTCTCACGGGGCGCAGGTCCCCCGCGCACAGTGTGCTATACCGGGGCTTACCAATGGCGCTCATGGTGGTGGCGGTGAGGCGCGCGCTCGGCGGGAGGGCGGCGCGGACGAAGCGCTCGAGGGCGGCGCGCGAGGTGCGCGCGGAGACGGGGAGGTGAATGTAGAGGTGCGTGACAAAGGGAGCGGTGGTGTAGGTGACGAAGAAGAAGGGGATGACACCGCACAGCGCGACTGGAGGAGGGGGGGGATCAGTTGTGTGAGCGAGGTTTGTGTCATCACGAGAGAGATAAAGAGTGTTGGGGAGAGGAATGCTTACTTTTGACGGTTTCGGAAACGGGCTTGTCGGCGGAAATGTAGCTCGGAACGGCGACGAAGCAGAAAAAGGCGCCGATGAAGAGGGTAGTCACCTTGAGCATGGCCAGAAAGGTGGTTCGTCCAGTGCCGGCGTGGTAGATGAGCAGCCGCTCGGGTATCTCTGCGCAAACGTTAGCGCGCGCAGCTTGCCAGGACCAAATTTGATTCTATTGTTTTTTTTATTTCTTTTTTTGCCAAACCAATGCATACATACCATACGTTGCTTTTGATTTGGCGGCGGCCAACGTCGCGTCGGCTTGTCGCTTGGAGACGACCTCGGCCATCTTTGCCGGCGGCGCCTTGGTCGAGTACAGGCAAAGAACGACGGCGGCTGGGTGGCGACGAAGGGGCCGGAGCAGCTGGGCGCATGACGTCGCGGGGAGCCAGAGGACGTCGGGATGCTGCGGGGACAGGCGGGAGAGTAGCCGAGGGGCGGCGGCGGTGAGGGCACGCATGGTCGGAGGTGTGGTGCGCGATACTGTACTGTACGTGTTTATGGAGGTTTTGGACGTGTGTCGTTGATTTTGGGTGGAGCTTCTTGAAGCTGGCGCTGCTACTATTCTTAGGCGGCTGCCCAGGGTGCGCCTTGAGATTTGATGTATGACAGAGCACGGAGATTTTTGAATTTCCATCTAGCTTCATGTAATTCATCATCATCATTCATTCCATCATTAAATCACATTCTTGGTGAGCCATTCCTTCCACTCATTCTCGCCCCACGAAGAGCCAATATCTTGCACCACACCATCAAAGACACCAGTCGGCGTCACATGCACGCCAATCAGCCTATTCATCTTGGTAACAAGCTTCAAATCATTCGTCACCCCGTTCCCGACATTCAGCCTATCCTCGCTCTCTGCCTTTTCCGGAATCGCGAGCAGCTCATACACCTTGTGCTCATCGACGCCCACGCCGCCGGCAATGACGGCCAGCCGCTTATACGTTGCGTTTCGCGTCTCATTCACCACGTTGACGTCGAAAAAGGACTTTTGCGCATCAAAAAGCGCAGCGGAAAAGTCCCAAAACTTGGCCGGGTCGAGGCGCAGGACGGCGAGCGCGGCCTCGTGCAGCAGCGTCGACGACGGGTGCCACGGCTGGACCTGCTGCCGGAAGACGACGGCGAGGTTGGCGGCCCATGCGGGGTTGGCCTGGACGAGAGGCGTGACGACGGTGCGCAGCGCGCGGAAGAGCTTGCCGGAAAAGGGGCAGCAGTAGTCGAGGTATAGCTCGAGCGTGTGCGTGGTGGGCGGGACGGAAGAGGGGGAGATGTAGGAGGAGGAGGGCGGGGCGAAGAGGAGTTTGTGGCCGGCGAATTTGGGAGGGAGTGCCATTGAGGTTTGATTGAGTTGAATGTTGATGACTTGAAATGAATGTCAGAGACAGAGGAGATGGAATGGATGGAAAGAATTCAAGAGTAGGAATGTGAGGGCGGGATGTGAGGGCGGGATGTGAGATGTAGATGGGCAATGGCGTCATGGTGAGGTGCTTCGAGGCCTTTTTTTTTGCCACCAACCAGCGAGCGAGGGGGCGGCCTACAGCGGGGTTTTCGGAAGGTGATCCGTTTGAGGCACGCTTTTAGCTCGAGATGCGCGTCTCAAGAATTGGCTATACAGATAAGATCTATCCGCAATCTCCTTGATCATTTTTTTTTTCTGAATTGTTGCAAGTTTCGCTTCGTCGGCTATTAAGTCTCTGTCTCACCGTCTTACAAAGCTGCCGGCGGATGGTGCCGTCGGAAAACTATCAAATCGGTCGTAGAATGGGTGGTCAGCGCAGTCATGGTCAACTTGGCAATATTGGCCCAATGTCCAATATTTGCAGAGCTGAGACGCACTTTAAAAAGACGCCAATGCACTTGTCATCAAGGAGTCCAACAAAATAAATAAAAGTGTCGGCTTATTGTGCTAGTCTGCGGGCGTTTGTTGTGCCGGCGTGGCGTGGCGTTGCAGGGTCAAGCTAATAATACCTCTACTTACAAAATTTAAGCTTAATCCGGCGGCATACATAGATAAGTAAGTACCTTCATCAACACCAACAACACACTCGCGATACGGCTCAGCATAGCCAATCACACTTGCACCATCACCGTCTTGTTGTCCGTGGCCGGCATCACATTGCACCACCTCTAATCCATCCCATATCTCGCCTTATCTCTTTTCTCCCCAGTAGGTTCAGACGAAAGATCCCCCTACCACACAAAACCTTCCCCCCCAAAGTTCGTGTCACTAGTGTCGGGACAGAACGGCGCTGAACCAATCTCTCCACAGTGGCGCAGCCTTGGCATCCATAGAGGTTGCCCAGTTGCCCGTCCCAAATCCGCCAAAAACCTTCTCTTGCAGCCATTCTTCCTTCTTCTTCTTCTTCTTTTCCTCTCCCAGAACAGCTCAACTGAAAAGACGACTGCGGATCCTTTTCCAGGTCGTTTCCCAATTGATTCTTTTCTTGAGCAAAGATTCTTGCACGAGGACACCCAAGACCAAAGCAAAAAGAAGAAACAGGATAAAAAAAAAAAAAATCAAAAAATCAAGAATGATTTGTCTTTCCAAGGCAGACGAGCATTCGCTCCGTCACCTCTCGTTTAACCAGAGCCCACCCGCTCTCTCGGCCAGTCAGACCACCTGCGAGGACCTCAACGGCATCAGCAACCTGCGGGAGCACGTGGCCGCCGATCAGGACGACGGCGGCGGCGGCAACGCGGGCCTTTTGGGCGCCGACGCCGAGGACGAACGGCTTCGGCATGCCGTGCGGGATCCGGAGCCGCTGTCCAAGGCGGAAGAAGCAGGACGATGGATGAACGGTATGATTTTTTTTTCCCCAAACAATTGCATTGCGTTTTCAACAAGAATATGAAAAAAATAAAAGATAGAAAAGAGGAAGAAGAAGAAAAAGGCAGAAACCCCCGCTAACTCTTGCTCCCTATAGGACCATCCCTAGCTTCTCACACGGCGGCCCCTGGCGGTGATGGCCAATGCCCCCGTGCTCCAGCCTCTCCCTCTTCTCAGCGTCTCTCCAACGTCTGGGGGTGGGTAGCCTGGATCTTATCCGTTCTTGTTGCTTCCTCTGTACTCTCGTCCTTTCGGGCCCGTTCCACCGCCGCCGCCATCCCGGCGTCTCTCGGCGTCTCCCCGGCTGCTCTCCTGCTCAATGACACCACCACCACCGCCGCCGCCGCCGCCGTCGCCGCCGCCTCGCCGCTCCGCAAGCGCTCAACTTGCGCCTCCGGCGGTGTCGCCTCCGCCGACTACAACCTCCCCCTGCACGTCGGCGCGCTCTTCATCATCCTCTTCGTCTCCTTTACCGGCTGCGCCTTTCCGCTCCTCGCCGCCAAGTTCCCCGCGCTGCGCATTCCCGCGCGCTTCTTCTTCGTCGTGCGTCACTTTGGCACCGGCGTGCTCATCGCCACGGCCTTTGTCCACCTGCTGCCCACTGCCTTTGTCTCCCTCAACAACCCCTGCCTGTCGAGCTTCTGGACCCAAGACTACCAGGCCATGCCGGGCGCCATTTCGCTCGCCGCCGTCTTCCTCGTCACCGTCATTGAGATGGTCTTTCACCCGTCCCGGCAGATTCCTCCCGAGGATCTCGTCGCTGCGCATAATGGCAGCAGTGGTGGTGGTCATCAAGGCTGCATGGCCAAGCCGACGTTTGTGGTGGAAGAGTCCGGCGCGGCGCAGCAGCCGATCCGGGACATGGGTCCCATCAACGGACGGCAGTCGAGCGTCGGTCAGGAGCTGACACAGCTCGGTAGGGCCTTGTCGACACCGATTGAGGCCCAGGCCAAGAAGGATGCGGCCGCCACCAAGAATGAAGCGGTGCTCTCGTCGGACGAGGAGTCGTTTCGCCCGCCGAAGCTCTCCGCGACGCAAGTGGAACGCCGAGACCGTCTCCAGTGCATTCTCTTGGAACTGGGTATCCTGTTTCACAGCGTTTTCATTGGCATGGCTCTGAGCGTCTCCGTCGGAAATGAATTCATCGTTTTGCTCATTGCAATTACATTCCATCGTAAGTAGACTCTAGAATCCTCATAGGTCTCCTTTGGCTAACTCGGCACTAGAAACCTTTGAGGGATTGGCTTTGGGTTCTCGCATCGCCGCTGTCAAGTGGGAAAAGAAGACGATCCAGCCGTGGCTCATGGCTCTTGCCTATGGTTGCACGTATGTCACCCTCTTGCTCTGATGCCGCATTTGGCAGAGGCTAACACTTTTCTTACTCCCAGAACGCCTCTTGGCCAGGCCATTGGGCTCGCTACGCATACGCTTTACAGCCCCGACTCCGAGGTTGGTCTCATCCTCGTCGGCGTCATGAATGCCATCTCCGCCGGTCTGCTCACGTTTGCGTCCCTGGTCGAGCTTCTCTCGGAAGACTTTCTCAGCGACGCCAGCTGGCGCTACCTGCGCGGCAAGCAGCGCATCGGTGCTTGCCTGCTGGTGTTTTTGGGCGCTTTCGGCATGAGTCTTGTCGGCGCGTGGGCGTAAATCTCTTTTCTTTGTTGTCCTATGCATCTATTAGATTGGGTGGCAAACTGAAATGCTGTGATTAGCCAGCCATTGGTGAGCTGCGCCTCGACGATTCCAACCGCGTCTTGAGCCGCATGGTATGCTTTCGTTTTTCAGCTTTTTGAGCTGATTTTGGAAGGATATCGAGTACAGAGGATTCAACATCCGGATACAAAATTGTTTACATTCTTGTCCCATTCTGGTCAATCTTTGACCAAGATATTTATTCGAAAATAGATACTTTCAGGTACAATGGGCGGCATGCTCTTACTACTGTTAGATTTTGCACAACTACGCCTTCAGTTGGTTTCAGAACAAAACTTGTTCAGCATTGTGACTTTGACAATGTACAT
>NW_007930848.1:659513-729568 GCF_000280675.1 Beauveria bassiana ARSEF 2860
AAATTTTGTGCTTGTTTTACATTTGCGGCACTATGATACGGTATTCTTGGTGACTACACCACGCGCAAATTCTCCAAACGTGAGATGCTGCTCGATGTCCACCTCCTCGCCCAAGTTGGGCTGCGTAAACACGGCCAGCGTGTTGCGCGCGATGCGGCCATTGCTGACACTCGCTCCGACGCCGCGCACAAAGTGCGGCACGGCCTTGAACCTGCCGGCCGTGATGCGCTCGAGCGCCTCGCCCGTCTGAAAGGCGATACAGTCGCGCGGAATCTTGACCTGGAAAGTCTCGCCGGTGCGCGACTTGATGTACAAGCCGGCGCTGGGGTCCGGCGACGCGGGCAGCTCGGCCAGCGTGGGCAGGCTCGCGCCCGTGACGCCGACGACGGAGGAGGGCACGCTGGCGTCGGTCTCCTTTTCGTCGACAAACATGGCCGACGTCAGGCCCGTCAGGCAGCCGTGGTCCAGGTGTGTGGCGCACCAGTCGTCCTCGTCCTCGTCGCCGTCGGCGGCGGCGGCATGCTCCTTGCCTTGGGGGTAGTAGTGGAGGAGGCGCGCCTTGGTGGTGTTAGAGGTGCTGACGACGTGCTCAAGGTAACCCTTGGGGTAGCCGTGGATTTCCTTTTCGGCGAAGCGGTCGCAGGCACGGGCGACAAGGACCGCGACATCAATGATGAGACTGCAGAGGTCTGTCACGGCGGGTTTAAAGCCGGGAAGGACATTATCGGCGGGCCACTGGTTGGGGGACAGGTACTCGGGAAAGGTCTCCTCGGAGAACTCGGCGGTGGGCTTGGCGCACTCGAGAGAGGGGTCGACGTAAAACGCGCAGTTGGCATAGTAGGATCCCTTGAAGGTATCGGCCTTGCCGTTTCTGAGAGTCTCCTTGCCCAAGGACCAGCCGGTGAGGTACTTGGCATGGGCGTTTTCAAGCTTTTCTAAGGTGGTGGGCGAGCTGTCAATAGAGCGTATGGATCAGACATGGGGTGAAGAAGTTTTTCGAAAAATTCTTCAAAAAACATACCGAGCTCTTCTCGAGGAAGATTGCCGAGATACGAGGCATAAGATAGAGCCGAGTGTCTCAGCCTGGGAAACTTCTCGGGTACATCCTTGACGACCAGGATGCCAAGCGAGTCTGGGCCAAAAGCCCGCTGAAGAGTCTCGAAAGAGACATTGCCTTATTGACAGGGTACAGGTCAGCCACAACCAACGCGAATCAGGCACCTGAAATATGGGGGTAGAGTTTTTTTTTTTTTTTCTTGCCGAGAACCCGAAGGAGTGATTTGTGACGGCGGGCCAATCCAAAATGAAACCTACCAGACTGGAGATCTTTAAGGGAGACTGTGACGGCCTGCGCCTGTGCGGCCATTGTGACCAGCGTGGACGGGTTTTTTGTACGAATATTGCGTAATATTGAATCGAATGAGAATATATGAGAGAGAGATGACGAAGAATGAGCAAGACTGAATAGTAATGCTTGGTGGGTGAAGAAAAGAAGCTTGATTATAACCCCAGGTGTTTGGTCTGTGGCTAATGGCGGGGGAGGGGCTGTCAGGGCACTTTACGGCCCTTTTGTTCGCGCTTTTAGGCTTCTATCCATTGGCTGGGGCACTATAATGTTCCCCCACGCCGTTGGAGCTTTAGGTAAGCCGCACGCTGCTTTAACCTGATTACAGGGCATCTCAGGTACCCGTCTGTAGCCATCATAGCTCCCCGGCTCACTAAAAGCGGCGTCTTCCAGCTACCTCACCTGTTGGAGCTCGCCGTCCTCCGAGACCCGCCATCTCATCATTTCACCTTTTCTTGCCGCAACAAGGCGCATCCTCCGGCCCGACACAAGACGAACCGCATTCTTTTATCTATCCAGCTGCAGAAACCCCCCCGTTACTCACCAAACCCCACTCCGGCCTCCGGACTTCCGGTCCCCTCCCCCCTCCTCCTCTTCGGCCGTCGACCCGTCATGGTCAAGCCACTGTCCTTCAAGGGCGACAAGCCAAAGAAGCGCAAGCGCACGCGCGCCGTTGACGGCGCCGACGACGCCGGCGCAGGCTCCTCGTCGAGCAAGCAGCTGCGCAAGACCGACAACGACGACAACAACAAAGGAGATGATGAGCCCCCCGCCGACGACGACACCTGGGTCGCGGCCGACGCGCCGTCCGACGTCTCCGGGCCCGTCATGTTTGTGCTGCCGACGGAGCCGGCGGCGGCGCTGGCTTGCGACGCGAGCGGCAAGGTCTTTACCATTGCCATTGAGAACATTGTCGACGCGAACCCGGCGACTGCTGAACCGCACGACGTTCGCCAGGTCTGGGTCGCGAACCGCATCGCGGGCACGGAGCATTTCCGCTTCAAGGGACATCATGGGAGGTTCGTCTTTTTCCTCCCCCATCTTTAACGCTCTATGAAATTCCATCCCTCCCACCCACGTTCGTGTAGCGGGGCTAATAGTGTCTGCCCTGCTCTAGATACCTCGCGTGCGACAAGATTGGCCTGCTCTCGGCGCATTCAGAAGCCGTCTCGCCCCTCGAAACCTTTAGCCTCGTCGCCACCGCCGACACGCCCGGTACGTTTCAGGTGCAGACTCTGCGCGATACGTTTCTTTCTGTAAAGTCTACTACTACGCGGGCTTCGGCGCGCGACGACGAGGTACGCGGCGACGCCGACGCCATCTCCTTTGCCACGACGCTGCGCATCCGCATGCAGGCGCGCTTCAAGCCAAAGCTCAAGGCGTCCAAGGAGGAAAAGGCGCTCGCCAAGATTAGCCGGCGCGAGCTCGAGGACGCAGTCGGGCGGCGGCTCAACGATGACGAGGTCAAGAAGCTGAAGCGGGCGCGCCGCGAGGGCAACTATCACGAGACGCTGCTTGACATAAAGGTCAAGAGCAAGCACGACAAGTTTAGCTAAACATAAAAGGGGGGAGGGTATGAGTTTGTTCTCTCATCGGGCATTGTTATTTTGGGAACTTGGTATGAGGGTTCAGGAAAATGGGCAGCAATAATGTATTACTAGAATATACCCCCTTAGGTCTGAAATGCGAAATGACCTGGCTCGCGTGCTTTTTTTTTTCTCTCACATTACCCGGCCCGCCATCCTCTAACGCATCCGTCCTCTCCCGCCGTAAATACGACTTGTTCTTGATCAAAGAAGCAAAATGATCGTACAATCTCTTCTCCGTGAGCCCTCGGCAAGCCAACGCTATTCGCCGTGTCGATTTCCCATTTTTGCTCAGCGTCTTTGGCGAGAAAGAAGAGCTGGAATAGTTGCTGACTGTCAAAAAGGGCACAATTTTCGTTAGCAAGACAAACATGACATCCAACTGCCAGTGACAGGGGTAGGTAGGGGGTAGAAACGTACTCTTGGGAGCCCGCTCCCATGACGGCCCCGACACCGTCCGTCTTGGGCGTCACGTCGGCCACGTACTGGCAGCCCAGCCGGGGACGCAGATCGCCAAAGTCGCGCGTCGCGTCGCCGCTGGGCGTCTCCTCGGCGGCATCGTACAGTGCGAAGCGCTCGTCGTGCGACAGCGCAAGCACCTCGCTCGAGGGCGCGAGAAACGCCGCGCGGTGGATCGACGCCCCGTGGTTGAACGTCTGCACCGTCACCTCGTCCTCGTCGGCGACGCGCGTGTCGTGCACGCTCACGAGGCCGTCGGTCGAGCCCGACAGCAACAGCGCCGGCTGCGCGGCGTGGAAGGCGAGCTGCGTCACGTCGTCGCTGTGCACGTCTTGGTAGTGCGCCTTGGCTGTGGGTGCGGCGCCGACGTCCCTGTCAATGGGCCATTTAAAAGGAATTAGTCTTGTATGCTCCTTTACACAAGTGTCGAGAAATGTCAAAGATGGCCAGCGTACCAGAGATGGATAGAGGCCATGTGGTTCTGCAGCTCCGTGCCCACGGCTATCGTGTTGGTGTCCTTGTTGCACGCCATGGACAATATCGGCGCCTCGCTCGCTGTGGCTCTCCTCGTCAGTGCATGATTTGAAAATAAAAGGAGTCTTATAAGCAAAAAAAAAACTCACCCTTAAACTGCGCTACCCTCGCCGCGGCGCCCTTCATCCTCAGATCCCACACCGCCACCGTGCCGTCCTCGCCCGCCGTGCACGCCAGCCCGCCGTCGAGCACCCGCAGCGCCGTCACGCTCGCGCCGTGCGCCGCCGTCCATGTGGCAATTGGACCGGCCGTCAGCCGCGCGGGGTCGAGCAGCGAGAGCGCATTGTCCGTCGAGATGGCGGCCAGGCCGACAGCGGTGCGCGCAATCTCGGTGACGTAGACGGAGTCGCCGCGGCCGAAGCGGTGGCTTTCGAGGTTGGCGAGCGCATACATTCTGCCGTCTGGGACCGACCGAGAACAGCTGTGCACACCTCTTCTTTTGATTTCCTGGATCTTGGAACTTGCACCGCGAAGGGCAAAGACGGGAGCCCTGTGTATTTTCTGGCACCTGGTTGCGTTTACGCCTGCTAGACAGGCACGCTGATGAGATTTTGTAAATGCAGGTTTTCTCTTTACTCCCGGGTCAGAAGCCGGATATCAATGTATGCTGAGATCTGCAGGGCTACTCGGGCATGATTGGGTTGATCGTTCGAAACGTCTTTGATGGGCCCGCCTCTACGGTGCACCATTAGGACCAATTTTTATAAAGTTGCTCTTTCACACTAATAAGGTCCTGGTGACGGCACTTTTTTTATTTCGTTATTCTGTTATTTTAAACTGGGGACTGCTTAATCGAGCTAATTAGAAAGAGAAGGTAACTAAGGAACCCTAAATGTTATAATATAAGATTTAACATCTTATTGTATAATTCTATACTTATTTAATTTAATATTATACTGATAACTAGCTTTATATCAGTATTATATTAATAGGTTTTTAACAAAAAAAAAACTTAGTTTTTAATCTTTAATTTTCGTCCAAGCTGCGAAGACCCATCGAAGCGCGGTCCCTGTCGATTCCGTTTATCCCCTCGCCGAGCACCGAGAACCAGGGTAAATTGGCCTGCGACCCAGGCGACTCAGGCTTCCAGGCGTGAACATCAACCAATGATTTCACCCATCGATTGGCCGCTTGCACACCAGGGAAATTAACCGACTGAATATCGTTGGTCGGCGATGAGGTGTTCCGGATAAGCGACTAATGGTTGGCTGATAGCATCACGGAGAAATGAGTCGCCGCCACATGCATGCATAAATCATTCCTTCGCAATCAATCAACGCTTTCTCACGTTGACTCAAACGCGGACCACCAAATGCGGCGCGGCGACCTTCGCAGCGATCTGAATATCCCCCCTAACTTCCCCTCCTGATCTTGGCTCTTGACGATGGGTCACTCATGGCGAGACCGCAAAATCGAAGGCGACAGCGCGCCGACGAGCCCTCGCAGCACGACAATCCTCCTACGAAGAGTCGAAAGCGACAACGCGTTGACGAGCCTTCGCAAGACGACCATCAGGAAAAGAAAACCAGGCGGGCAGTTGAACATCCCAACTCCTGGCAGTATCCGCCTGAGTTCTGGGATAGATTGTCCAAGGTCCCTCTCATCCACAGCGCCATAGCAGAACTGGATAGGCGGACCTGTACTCGACCTTCCTGTCCTCCGCCTTCGACAGCGCATATCCGACACCTTACGCCCACTGCCCCTAGCGAGCTTGCTCGATTTGCGAGACACGGTGGTCCAGACTTGCGAAATCTTCGAGGGTATCCTCCCGCGACAAGCAACCGCCATCCCGTCGGCGCCATGAGCTCCTCGCGAAGTCGAGCAACTGAGTCCACCAATCCAACAACTCTGCCAACAACAGGGACGACCACGACCAAGAAGTCGACAACTCCCTATAACCGTGGCTTCGAACAGCATTTGACCGACCATGGAGTTCACCCAATATACTCCTCAATAGAGCCAGACTTGGAGGAGGCCATGGCGGCAATTGCTGTGCCGAGGTCGTCACTCTCGCCTTCTAAGTTCTCCGACGGCGCCTTTAAGTCATTCCGAGAGAGCAACGCCCGAGCGAAAGACGAAGATGATGTGAAGGCAGATGTGATCCCAATCATTAGCGGCCCGAGGCAAGCCAACCATCTATTAGCCAGAAATACCGTGTTTGGCAATCTCGAGCCGCTTACGGACGGCACTCTAGCGCCAGCAAATCCAAACATATATTACGGCGGATATCCCGGTGAACTTGACCGATCGATCCGTGAGGAGCTCGCTGGCCACATCATCCCGTCAACAATGCAGGATAAACCGATGGCGCCAAACTTCTTTATGGAAGTCAAAGGTCCAGATGGCAGTACAGCTGTGGCAACACGGCAAGCTCGCTACGACGGAGCGATTGGATCCCGCGGTATACACAGTCTGCAGAACTACGGCAGGGAGGAGCCACAATACGATGGCCAAGCCTACACCTACAGCTCGACATATCACGACGGCTATCTGAAGTTGTACGCGCACCATGTCACGGCACCGATCACACCCGGGGCACGCCCCGAGTACCACATGACTCAGGCAGGAGCTTATGCTATGACCCATACTCGTAAGACATTCGTCGAGGGGGCCACCGCGTTCAGAAATGTCAGGGACTTGGCAAAACGACGCCGTGATAGCTTCATCCAAGCTGCGAACGCCAGGGCGCCCCAACCAGGAACAGCGGCCCCGGAAGATCCCCACGAGGCATATGAGGAAGCCTCAAGCCCTCACGAGTTGCAGGGATCTGTGAATCCCTCAGACTACGTTTCTTTGTGAGATGCTGATGATGCACTCCAGCAGCATATTGCTGACGCCAGCAATTACTTGGAAGACACTAGCGAGGCGAATTCTATTCCCCACTATCTCTACGCGGAGGAAGATTCACAAGAGCCAAGCCAAGAATTCGAGGCGGCGGGCTTTGATAACCCAAGTTTTGCATCGAGCTTCACATCAAGCGTTAGCACCGCTAAGCGTCCTAGGCATTCAGTCAGTCCGCCCTCCAGTACGAGAGGGAGCCAATCAGCAAAGAGTCAGAAGCTTCCCAATACAGCTCGACGCACTGCAGAGTCGACCACATCCACTACAGGATCTACGCAGCCGGTTTCCAGCGAGTCCCGCTGGGTAGAGACATATGCGCGCAACGGAAAGGTCTATTTCAGGAATCCAGAGGGCAAGGAAGTCAAAACCGAGATCAAGGACTGGATGGAAGAGACAGCAGCAGATGGAACCCAATGTTTCTATTGGCAAAATCCCAAGTTAGGACAGGCATTTTGGGCGACTACGTCGCCAAAGGAAGCGAAGAAGAAGGGTCGTGGATGCTGAAGTAGTCGGAAGGGCGAGGGTTAGTCTTGATAGCATGAGGCTGGAATCTGTACCTTGTTCGACGTCTGCCGAAGCTGCGATTTGGCAACCACTCGATATAAAGACCCGTCATTAACAGCAGGGATGGCTGATCTGGTGGGCAGTTAGGGGTAGCCTGTCGACGATCGTCTTGTCCGTGCATCCGCCGTTCTCCTGGTGGGCCGAGGGCCATGAGGCTGAAAGCTAGATACTGACCCACGGCCATACAGATGTGGAAGTGATTTGGATGGGCGGGCACCTCGGGGCCGGGTTCTGCTAGGTGGTAATACAACGTTTCCGGTTCCGCCAAGTCAACCCTGAGAAACACAATCGCTTGCCGGTGGTCAGAAGACCATACTCAAGGCCGCCCTCAATCATGTAATGGTAAGTCTGCGTGACGGCAGACGCCGTCAGCCAGTCCGCGTGATACTGGAAAAGCGCATTTGGGTCCATAGAAGTGGAAATGGCTTTTCGATTGACAACGTCCTTGGGAATGTTCCTAGCCCGCAGACCGAGACGAAGATGCGGAGCCGTCTGTGGTGGCCACAACCGCAGCCAACGTTGACCGGCAAACAAGACAATTCATCTGTTGGGCAACGACATGGTATATCGTTACAGACTCGCATTTTATGACGGACTCTCTGTGAGATTGAGCGTATTCCTGATCAATGTACTTCCAGCCACCTATACAACAGACTTGCACAGGGCGATACAGTACATAAGGTCATAATCCCCAGAAATAAAGCAGTGTTTTAGATAGCTAGTTATCCATCTCACTATCTCATAGATGGAAAGAATCTACTCCATCTTGGGCAAGTCACCAATCAACGCCTTTGCAGCCGCCGCTTCCTCCTCTGGCAGCGTATCCAGAACCCCATACAGCCTATGCAGCAGCTGATTCGACTGCTTCTGCCTCTCCCTGGACATTCCACCCGCCACCAGCGCCTCCCTCGCCGCCTTGTCCGTCGGCAGCCAGTGCTTCTCAAAGTTGAGCCGCGACGCCGCCAGCCAGGCCCTCGTCTGCGGGTACGAGAGCCACAGCGCCCTGGCCCTGCCGTGGAGAATGTTGGTGACGAGCCAGTCACTCGGCACGTTTGGATGCGGCACCGGGCGGCACAGCGTATTCTTCAGCGCCTCCGCCTCGTCATCGTCGTCGTCGTTTTTGCCGTAGGTGGCCTCGACGTGCGCGATAAAGGCGGCGCTAAAGACTTGCTGGCACGGGCGGACGGGCTGCAGCCGCAGCGTCCGGCCCTGGAAGACGGGCACGGGCGGCAGCTTGGCGAGGCCATCGGTCGAGCAGTCGACGTAGAGCGTACCCGGCTGCGGCGTGTAGGCCCCGTGCTGCAGCGTGACTTGATCTGCGGTGATGGACACGACGCGGCCCTGGCGGATCACGTTGGAAATGTTGCGGAGCGCGTCCAGCTCGGCGACGGAGACGGTTGCGCAGCGGTACGACGCGGGACGAATGTCGCGCGACAGGCGAATCGCCTCGCCGCCCTGCTCCATCTGGTCCAGGTAGTCGTCGGCCGAGGCGCACGTCGCCGCCGCGCGCTGCATCAGCTGCAGAGTCCCCGCGCGGCGCTCGCCAAACAAGTCGCCGGGCTGGAGGCTCTCGCGGTCGCGCAGCCACGCGTCCCTCGGCATGATCCACGTAATCTTGTCCTGCGGCACGCCTTGGCCCAGCAGCCACAGACACGTGTCGATGCCCGTCTTGCCGGACCCGACGACCGTGTAGTTGCTGCGCCCTTCCTTTAGAGTCACCAGCTCATTCGGCGTGACGAGCTCAACTCCCGCCGCGACATGGTACTTGGGCGGCGCCATGGACGGCACTGTGACCTTCATGTACGTGGCGTCGACAATCTTGGTCTTGCTCCCGGCCTGGTACGTCTTGCCCGTCAGCACCGCGTGGAATCTGCCGTCGCCCGTGTACTCGCATTTGGGGAAGTATTGTACGCGGCCACTGGGCAGAAACTGCCGGTCCAGGAGCTGGCGGTAGTAGGCGAGCACCTCGTGCGCGGTGGCGAGCTCGTAGAGGCCCCTGTTGGTGCCGTGC
Source organism: Beauveria bassiana ARSEF 2860 (assembly GCF_000280675.1). Classification (NCBI taxonomy): domain Eukaryota; kingdom Fungi; phylum Ascomycota; class Sordariomycetes; order Hypocreales; family Cordycipitaceae; genus Beauveria; species Beauveria bassiana. The sequence continues at coordinate 668,854 of NW_007930848.1, forward strand.
TGGTCGACGGCGTCGCGGCCGAGCGGCGCCGAGTTGACGCCGTAAAAGGCAGAGGGCTGGTGCAGCCGCACAAAGGGGTAGGCGACGGTCCAGTGCCCGCCGGGGGCGTGGTAGCGGTCGACAATGGCCATTGTCGCTTTGCTGTCGCTGAGCATGGTGTCGGCAAAGGCGAGGCCCATGGCGCCCGCGCCGACAATGAGGTAGTCGACGTCGATAATTTCCGCCATGGTGTGTAAGTCAAAACTTGATTGGAAGTGTGACAGCAAGGTTGGGACGGAGATGATGGGTAGCGAAAGATGATGATAACCGTCTCGTATTCTGAAAGCTACTACTCAAGCTTATATACAAGCTTAAAGGATGGGTAGTAGCAGAATGGGACCCCTAGAATCGGCCAACAGGAAGGAAGCTACTTATACCGCGTGTGATCTGATCAAGCGGCCCGCACTCGGATTCCGTCCAAAACTCCCTACAAAAATCCGAGCAGTAGGGTTCCTCGGAAGCCGCTGACAACGGTGTCAAGCTTCGCAGTAACCATCATCTGGCTTCGGGACGGAAAGAGTCCCATCAGTGTGGCTCAGATGAGTTGCATAAAGTGCGCATCTTTACTTGCATGCCGGGGACGGCGTTCTTTGTGACTTTGGTGATTATGTGACCGAGTCCGGCCTTTTGATCATGTACGTGGGACAGTTCATCTGAACAGCATGGCCCATCAAGTGTTTTGCACAAGTCTTCGACTTGATGAGTTCCGACGGTGAATATAGAGAAACGTCATATCTTGGTATAAGATGAAAAGTGGTCATTAAGACCGACTTACCTAGCCCTGCTGCATGACGCAGTGAGATGCGGCATGGCGCAGCAAGTCATGACAAAAGTCCGCTTGTGGGGGTTTCACTGGCTCAGCATGGTGCATCAAATACCAAGGACGATTGAGATCGTCCGTTTCCCGGTTTCAGACATCTTCCACTGCCGGATAATAAAGTCCGCTCCCGATGGACAGCTCCACAGCCGGAAAAACCGGGGTAGTCGCCGGAGGTTAATCAGCTAAAACTCTAGTTTATCAGATCTCACCGTCAGAACCGTGCTCGCTTTCTGGCTGCTTAAACGGTCGACTCCCCAGTCAACCGAAACCCACGCCCTCAGCATAGATTGTGGCTCACAACTTGATCAAGTCAAGCAGTCGAGGACATACTTGGCAACATCGCGCCCACTGCCAAAGATGTCCACTGCGATGGACACATTTCAGTGAGATAAAGGAGTATTTGTTTATTATTTAAAAGCTATCGTACATCTACGCTCCATTTTGTTTCCCTTTTCTTGATGAAACATGAAATAATGAGGCCTTTCAAATTACTTCGGCATCATAGCCAAGAAGCATGTGCTCGACTGTAAGTTTTCCAAATAACGCCCAAAATGAGTGCAATGATCATTCCTCGCTGATATGAGATCTATTTTCCTTTTGCCAGTTTTGAAATGAGACGGGGCAGCCGGGCCTATCGCTCAAGCCCTTGCTGCTTTTTATGCGCTGCACGCTCATTGATCGATCGAAAGGCTCGCTTTCCGACTTCGTAGCTGCTAATCATAATGGCACACGCTGGCGCAACCTTGAGAGTCCGGGGAATCCAGCCGCGCCAGAGTCCAGCAGCACCTTCTGTCTGGAAGATGTGCCACAAGAGTCGCATCATGCTTTGCTCCTCGGGTGCGGTTCCTGTGCCAATTGTCTTTCGCAAGGTGCCGTTGTTGTAGATCTGCGTCCTCGTCTTGCCAACATCAAAGGGCATGGTGACAATAGATGCAAACGCGCCGGATAGGGCACCGGCTGCGAAGCTGTCGACAAACGTTTCCGACTGATTCTCGTTGCTCTGGGACCGGCGCCGGGCGGTGAAAAGGTCCTCTTCACGCGATAGCGATCGTCCGCGTCGCTCTTCACGCATATCGGTAAATTTGGCACGAAGTGTCTCGTATCCCCACCAGTAAAGACTAGAGAAAGGCACATCGCGCCAGAGTGTCAAGTTGAACCCTTTCCAAAGTGAGGTGTACCCTTGGGTGGCGACCATCTTTCTGATGCCCCCGAGCGTCTCCATAAAATGACCAGAGGCAGAGGCTGTGGACGCCTGAATGCGGGTGCGGAATAGTTCGATAGGGTTGACAGCAGCGACGGCGATTACTCGAGCAATGGAACCAGCGGCAAGCGGAGCATAATCAGGCGAGAGCTTGGAGAGTGGACTGTTGGAGTTAAACCGAAGATAGTCGTAGCCAGTAAAGTAAATGATGTTGGCGGGGATCGTCATGACCAGAGTCGGGGATAGCCCGCGCCATAGCGTTGTGATGCCCTCGTTACGGGCAATCTTGCGGAAACCGTCCATGGTTGACTTGTACGTCTTCTTTTCGACTTCTTGGACAGCACAGTCATGAACGCGACCACCAGCCACACCAGCCGTGATTCCTTCGATTTGTGGCGCGGCCAAGCAGAACTCGGCATTGTTGCCAGCAAAGAATACTTCGCGACAGCATGCCGTGACTCCCAAGTTGGCAGTTTGAATCGGGGTGAGATTGTGGGGTGTGAGGGCAAGCTTGGAGAAATCGACGGCGGGGACGGGGGGCTTCTGTGACTGGAGTCGAACTCGAACGACATCCAGTGGTGTCACTAGAAACTCTGTTAGCACATCACGTATTCAAAAAGAGACGTCATTGTGGTATTTGTGACGCACCGAGCACGGAGGTGAGCAGACTGCCCGTCATTGCAGAGACCATGGTTTGCGCAGGCGTGATATTGGGGACAGGCGGCAGAACCGGCTCTATCCTGTCATGGTTTTGAGGTGTCATGTCCTTTGTGGTCAGCTGCGCGCTGGTAGTAGGGCGGCCCATGGTGCGTGTTGGCTCTGACCGCATCAACCGTGAATGGTGATGCGGGCCGTCAAGGTGGATAGGAGCTCGGCCGAAGCGAGCCGGCGTTTGCGACAAAGGTGATCGCAGGAGAGTCCAGATGTCTGATGGCGAGAGGAGAGATTCAACGGGGAAAAATGGGAGGAGGATGGATGCAGAAGGTGTAATAGAAAATGATAGAAGAAAAAGTGAGAGCGATTGATAAGATGCCTGAACAAAGAGGAGTCGTAAAGGTGTTGAGGTAAAGGTGCAGAGACGGGCGTTGACAGGCTAGCGGGCCAAATTTTTGGTGGGTTTCGCCTCCCCGTGGCCGGAGGCGATACTTTACGTTAGCGCAACTCTGCGCAACTCGGGCGAAGCTTGGTGCAAGACAGTGCAAGCCCCGACAGCACCGCACTAGCAGGATCTGTTAGAATCTTAGGCGGTAAGAAGCGGGCATCACTAACAACAGACTGTACCTGGGCAATGCCGGGTCCTCGGTGGCTGCTTGGCTGCAGTGCATCCTGCAGCTGATCGGGGATTTGTCTCGCAAAATCTGATGACTCAGCTGCCAGCTATCCCTAATAAAGGAGCACAGCGCTGGCCTGACAGTGGCCCTACAGCGCCGTGCTCCCCAACTGCCAGGGCAATGCTGCCTTTCTACAGTGGTCTCAAGTAATTCTGACCTTGTCGCCACCCAAATCGCCATACATTGTCGCTCGCAGAGACCTGCCAGCTTCCCCACCAACTATCCCGTCAACCTCTACGCCGGTGACGCATTGCATTTAACTCAGTCGAGCCTTCCGACCCTGCATCGGCAAAACCCACAAACCGAGATGCCCTGCCCTTTCTTGCTTCTCGTTCTGCAATAGCTGTCACGCCGACCATCATCTGCATTTCTTACACCTCACCACGTCTTTCTAATATCTGCCACTTTCCGTCACACCCCCCTCCAGCATCATGTTTCCTTTATAAGCCGACACTTTGGCGCTACGACATTCTTTGAATCCTAACTTCGACGGCGGTGTACTTTTAATTGACCAACGCATCTAATTCACCTCCAATCTGACAGCCTACAAAATATATAAACTGCATCAATATGACTTCTGACGATCCCCTCGATACCGAGCTTGAGTCGTTCAGAAAGCAATGGCTCTCCGATCTTCAATCCCAGCGGAGACCTCCATCTCCCATCCATCACCGCCGTCAGAGCCGCGGGCGACAGCATGACGCCTCACAGCAATCGTTTGCTTCTTCTTCCACGCGGCCTGGACTTTCTCGAAACGCCAACGGACCGCCTAGTCCCACGGCCGCCCGCCGGGCTCTCATCCTGGATGAGGGCACTGACTATCTAGGCGGCCGTTCATTCGACGAACCCGCGCCGCCGCTCACCATTCCCTCCGAGACCAGGACCCTTGACGCCTCAGAGAATTCCAAGGAAAAGAAGCTCGTGTCAGCTCTTGATTATTACGAAGAGGCAATGGAGAAGGAATCTCAGGGCAACATGGGCGACAGCCTGCAATTATATCGAAAAGCTTACAAAGTGAGGCAGCAATTATCTTTATCTGCGAGAGCCAGCAATACACTAACAAGAAGCAGATGGATCACGGTGTAGAGCGCCGATATCGTGAGAAGCATTTTCCAGCAGCAGCATCAAAAGCGCCAGCAGTCCAAGCCCAAGTAACAGCCCCAACACCTGCCTCTTCAGCTGACCCTGAGCCCGTTCCGCTCAAGACCTTTTCCGAGCTGCTCTCCAGTTTTGCCGCTCTCCAGATTGACCCGGCCGTCCCCGACGTCGAGGGCGAGCCCGCGCTCCCCTGTCCCATTGCCAATCTCCCCGACGAGCTGCTCACGCACATCCTGCACGACGTGGCCGTGGCCGACATCGCTGAGTACGTGCGCCTCTCGCTCGTCTGCAAACGGCTGGCCTACCTCGTTGCCAGCGAGCAGCGAATCTGGCGGCGCGTTTGCATCGGCCCCGAATTTGGCTTTGCCGGGATGCACTACCGCTGGAACACGGGCATCGAATGGGGTCCCCTCTCGTCGTCCGACTTTGAAGACGGCGACGACGAGCAGGACGAGGGGGACGAGGGCAGCACCGCCATCGTCTCCGACTTTGATGCTGAGCGACGGCTGCTCTCGCCCCGCGAGCGCGCGCAGCGCCGCCAAGACCGCGAATACGCCATGACGCTGTCCCTCACGCCTTCCGTGTACCCCACGTGGAAGAAGATGTTCCGCAACCGCCCGCGCATCCGCTTTGACGGGTGCTACATCTCCACCGTCAACTACGTGCGCTCCGGACAGGCCTCGACCAACCAGCTGACCTGGGGCGGCGCCCCCATCCTCCTCGTCACCTATTACCGCTACCTGCGCTTCTTCCGCGACGGCAGCCTCATTAGCCTGCTCGCCTCGGACCCGCCAGCCGACGTCGTTCACTATATGACGCGCGACGCCGTGCGGCTGCACCGCGACGCCGCCTCCCAGCACCACCACCTCCCCGGCGCCGTCATGCGCCTCGCCCACCGCGGCCGCTGGAAGCTCTCCCCGCCCGGTCACGGTGCTGTAGTTGGCGCCGGCGGCGGGGGTCGCGGCCGCGGTGCGGCGCCTAGCGGAGACGACGAGCTCGCCGTCGAGACCGAGGGCGTCGGCTCAAAGTACGTCTTCAAGATGGACCTCCAAGTGCGCAGCGCGGGCAAGTCGACGGCGTCCCGCAACAACAAGCTCGTGCTATACGGCTTCTACAGCTACAACAAGCTGACAGAGGACTGGGCCGAGTTTGTGCTCAAGAATAACAAGCCTTTCTTCTTTAGTCGGGTGCGCAGCTACGGACTGGGTGATTAGGAGACGGGCTTTGAGAGCAGCCCTGTCGGGCGCTTCTTTCTGTATAAATTAAAGATATAAGATATAGCCGTATGCACTTAGACCTTAGATGGCCAGATAGTATAGACACTCATTTATAAATTACTCTGAACTAGGTTTATTCGGCCAGGAGGACATGAGAAACCTACTTCAAATGGCCAGACCGAATCAAGAGGCCCAGGTCATATTCTTGTGTATCGGGTAAATGAATATAGATGGTACCGTGGTTATGCATATTCTTGGATAATCAGTAGAGAAAGTTTCGAGAATACAAAACTTGGTATATAACAAAAAAAAACCAATACCTGGCCAGGAGCAGGGTAAACAAAAGGTATCGTAAAGAAGAAAAGCACCAATGCACTATGGCATCGCCAACGCTCTTCTTCCCAATGCAAGTGTGAGTCGTCTTTATCCAAAGGTTTTGTTTCCTGAATAGTGACAAGGAATTATGTGAGCATCATGTACTCTGGTTTTGCCATCAGACCATCATGTGCCAAGACTGGCACCGGAATAGGATATCGTGTAATATGTACAATAGTCGCCAAATAGACACTCTTTCGAAAAAAGCACAAGAGACTCGGTAGCTTCTAGCGTATTCTCCTGCCATCAAGAAACCGAGGCGTATTGGGATCGTAGTAATTTGGTGGCGGCGGGCGCCCCGCCTTGCGGGATTCGAATGCGGCGCGCTCCTCCTCGTCCATGGTAAAGGCCTTTTTGAACCAGCCAAAGGCGCTCTTCTTCTTCTTGAGCTGCCGTTCGGTATTGTGCGACGCGCCGCTCGAGGTATTAAACCGGTCCATCGGCGGCCGTGTAGTTGAAATATTATTCATGCTCGTCATGGAGCCAAGCGGTGTCGGCTTGTGTGCCGTGGGCCCGGCACTAGGCAATTGAGATCCTGCGGCGGTGTGTGGCCGTTGCTGCAGAGGTGAATGCGGTGAGGCTCGGACAGGCTGGAAGGCTTGATGCTCTGAAAAGGGCGACGGCGTAAAAGTCCGCAGGTCAGAGGTTGGCGTGTCCAAGGGCGAGGCTTGGCGAGGCCGAGGCGGCGCGCGGTTATAGCCAGTTTCCGAGTTTCGCAGGTCGTGCATCGAGCTGGTAGTCCGGGGAGTCCCAAAAGATGACGAGGGCACATAAAGCGGAGAGTCGGGAGTGGAGGTTGGCGGGATTTGGATTGAAGTTGGAGGATTCAGGATACGATTGCGGAGAGAGGCTCGTTTGCGAAGAGGCGCAGGCTCCGCAGACGAAGGTGATGATATCAGCATGGGAGAAGGAACTGGAGCAGGAGGCTGTGGGGTATAAGTGCGCGGCTGGAGAATATACAAAGACGTATCGTCACGGGCGGCATTGCTGCTTGCCCGCTCCAACGATGTCTCTGCTGGCTGAATCGTGGGGGACTCTGCAATTGTCTCTGAGCGCGGCTTCGACGAGATGGATGAAGTGTCACGGTGACGCGCTGTAGTCGGGGGCAGCAAGGGCAAACCGCCTGGGAGTGGGAAAAAAGCGTCATCCTCGTCATCGTCATACTCTTCATCTCCCTGGTTGGACTCATTCGGTGTCAGTGACAAAGAATTCGGATTATATGCTTGATTGAGAGAGGTGTTGACTGATGATTTGGCATGCGAGTTGCGAGAGGGTGGCGGGGACGGAGAAGCGCCTTTGACAGTCTTGTGAGTTGATGACGAGTGAATTGTTCCAGTCGGGGTAGAAAACGGCGCGACAGAAGTCTGCAAAGGAATTAGTCAGGTGGCACGTTGTATTACATACGAGGCGAGCATCTTACCCAGGTTCTTCGGCTCACTTCGCCAGCTTTGCTCTCCATCTCTGTAATAATGGTCATGAGCGTCATGATGAGACCATTGATCTCTTGTGCTCGCTCATTCATATCTTCAAAAGCATTGAGCCATCCTTCAGTGTTACCCTTCATGGCATCGTAAACGTCGACGAGGTCAGGCTGCTCATGGCGCCAGTCGCCACCAGCTTGGTCATTGAGCCAGCTGGAAAAGACTGTGCTGCCTCGAAGACCAGCTTCGATATCATCGTCCCATTGCCGCATAGCCGCATTGGTCCGAGTGAGAATACCATCTATCCGTTCATTTCCGTCGAGAATCTCGGCTCGGAATTTGCGGTCTTCGAGCAGTTGCTCAAAGACTGTGATGTTCTCCATGGGGAGCTTGAGGTGCTGAATTCGCTTTGTTAAGTCTTCTATCGCCTGTTTCAAGTCTTCAAGAGCAACTTCGAGAAACTCGTCGATTTCGTCAATGTGGCCCTGGAGAATACCGATAACCTGAGTGTTGCTGTTTGCCATGCCGTTAAACATGAGGTAGACGCCAAAAGAGATTTGGGCGACTAGCTTCATGACCTCGTGCTGGGTTTGTCCTGGTCGATATCGCCATTTGACATCAAAAGGCTCTTCGTCCTTGCCTTGGCTGAGAAGTAATTCACGGCGAGCCTTGGCGTCTAGCTGTTGCAGTGGAGGTTTCTGGGCAGCCGTTCCCTCGGTGACTTCCCGCAGAGATTCGGCAAAGGCATCCTGGAATGCTGGAATCGGGTGCTCCGGCGCAGTGTCGTCTCCGGTTGAGGGCGATTCCTGCCAGGGATGGGGGGTCTCGACGTCTCGTTCGGACTCTTCTGAAGATGACAGAGGTTGGTGGTGTATGGCTTCTGGTTCAAGGGGCTTTTCGTCGTATTGCTCTGGTTCACGATGATGCACTTCTTTTTCTTGCGGAGGGGCTGACCCTTGATTTATAGGTTCAGTCTGAGCAGTGTCTGGGTGAAGATTATGGGGTGAACGTGGAGCAGGTTGGTAGGCAGTCGAGGGCAGAGTCTCTTTCAGAGGTTCGTGCGTGGACTCTGAAGAATTCGCCTCCAGCTTACCACCACCGTTGTCTTCAATTTTATCGTGATTATCGGTGTCGCGGCTAGAGTTGTCGGCCGAGGGCTCGTTGAGAGAACGAGCGTCTCCGTCGTCGGGCGAGGGCAGGAGAACGATCTGGAGACCGCCTTCGTCAAATTGCAGAGGGGGTAGCTGCGCTGTCGACATTTTCGAATGCTGTCAAGACGAGGTGCTGCCCGGGCGGGTGAAGAGGGAGCAGCAGCCCCGTCTGATGCAAGGACTGCGTGTGCGAAGCAGAGCCGGAGCAAGGTGCCGCGGAGGAATTGTATCGATGTTACAGGCGTACAGGCATCGATGTAGGCGGTCTCAGGTTATGCTGAGCACTGCATGTGCGAACCAGGAGTGGCGGTAGATGCAATGCGGGGTAATCACAGCGTGCGAGTGGCTTAGGTTTGACAAGGGAGACGGAGGTTATCAAGAGTGCGAGGGTTGGTCGTTGGGTAGAGGCGAAGATGTCGGTCGGGTTCGGGCGGCGCGAGTTTGCGGTGCCTGAATCGCGATGCGGATCAGAGGCAGCAGGGGTGCGAGGCGGGCGAGGGCTTTGGTAGAAAGAGGCGAGGCGCTGACAGGAAAACGATGCCAAAGACGTTAGGGAAGCTGTATTCGCAGTGAAAAGATGGATTGGAGGATTGAAGAGGGAAAAGAAGATGAGATTCCAGCGACGCACTGGTAAATAGACGCGGACAGGGACGATAAAGGCTTTGCAAGACCAGGATGAATTGGACTTGGACTGGACCGGGGGAGAGGGGACGGACGGGGGGGGTGTACCGTATCGTACGGCGTACCGACGGTCATACCGTGTGGCGCAACGAGTGAGGCGGACGGGGACCACTTTGTGTACGCATGCATGCAAATGAATAATATTAGCAGCAGCAAGGGATATAGAGTGCTACCACGACGGGGTTGATATAATAAAGATTTGTCAAGAGCTGCGTGTACAATTCTTCAGTCGATCAAGTCTGCATTTAGGGATTGCTTTTTGGTATTGACGGCAATGAAGAAGAAGATGGGCCAAGATGTTGAGTGACGTGGTACACGTTGGTGTTGGAAAGGCGGAGTTTCTTTGGGCGTTTTTAGAGGCAAGCCGAGCTAAATTGGGAATCTTCAGCGGGCTACGGGGGTGCAATGCAGCGGTGCTAGGGGTGCTTTTTACATGCAATTACCTATTTTACAGGGCTCCAGGGTTTTGCACAGTAAAGGCACAGTAAAGGCACAGTAGGCCCAGTCTCTGCAAGGGATATACACGCTGCCTACAGGTACCTAGTTATCCTGCGGCCGATTCATCCTGCAGCCTCGTGCATTTATTGACTTAAGTCTTGAACAAGATAGACAAGACCATGTCAGCATCTTTTCCCTTACATATTTTCCCTCTACAAAGCAAGGCAAGACATTTCACACGCTAGACATCATGTCAAACAACCGCTGTAAACAACAGGATTACAGTGGACTCGGCGGCATCCGCTAGCGGACGCTAAAAAAAATAGGTACTCATTGGCACAGACTAATAGAGGTAGGTACCCGGTCACTGCCAGTAAACAGTTGAACAAGTTGAGACAGCCTCGCTTCTAAAATCGTCTTTTCCCCTGACGACCCTCGTGGCGTTTTAATCTAATAATGGCAAGTATTAATAGTGCGGTGCAACATTCCAACTCCAAGACAACACAGCTAATCCGTACTTATCCGTAGTTACGGATATTTGGACTGTATTTTTTACGCAACTCCTCGGCGCATCTCTACCTCTCACCCAATCCCATCCGTGCCATCCAGCCATCTTTTATGCGAATCTCCTCCATCAGCTGTTCCCCCCAAAGGCCCACCACATTTGTCTCTGGCCGGCTTGTTTTTGCGCTGACAGCGCATAAACAACAGAGTATCCTCCCGTACGAATACCAGGTAAAGACGAAAGACGAAACAACTAACAAGAGCAGAAAAAAACTTTGTTGCCCGTCCCCCGCCAACACCAAACGGCTAGGTACTTTGAGCCACGAGATACGAGCCACTTCAATTTCTCATTAGTCCCCCGTCATAGCGCAGGTGCCAAGTCATATGTGCTGGTAATGATAAGCCCCCCCCTCCCCAAAAAAACCAGTCAGGACTTGTTCGACTGGTTCGCTGCCAATAATCGAGCCTGCACTTCACCCATGGTGCAGACGGGCCGGCGCACCTTTATTAACTCAGTACCTTGCTGCCATGATATTATAAAACAGCCCATTATGCAGGCACGCCGCGGGAGATGAACCGCCCCAGAGCCCGCCGAAACATATAACCAGATCTTCTCAGGGGCAATTCTCTCGATATTGACAACATGTATGAGATAGATACATTTCGTTTATTTTCATCTCTCTTTTTTCCTTTCTTGTCCCCTGTCTTACGCTCTGCGCTGAGCCTCTCGGCGCGCCTGCCGCAGATGCATCGTCCCGCTTCACCATATGAAACTCGGTCAAGGGCATGGCCGGCGCCGACACCCGGGTACCATCTAATACGGATAATTTTCTAGAATCCGCAGAGCACAAAGACGAGGCTCACATTGTTATGCTGCAAACGACGTTTTTTCTTTTTTTTCTTTTTTTTTTCAATTATTATCCAAATTTGATAATATATCGTGCCGCGAAATCCCGACGAGTAGTCACTGCCCAGTCAACCGCCCGTGCCTTGACGCAACACTCTCACGATCGCCTCGGATAACTAGCAGACTGCGATTTTCGATACATCACTTGGACGCTGCTCTTTGATTAGTAGCATCAACTGACTCATTGCACTTCTGCTCTGGGGGTGCCAACGAATAGAATCTGGCAGTTACCCTACCAAGCTTGATTCATTGCGCACTGCGTTTTTTTGGGGTTCTCTCTTCTTTCTCAATGTCAGTTTTTCATCACGTCTTACCTTGAATCATGTCTATTTCCAAAAACGGGAGCATGCCGCATCATCTTCCCGAGCCCACAGACCTTGTACGGATGTCCCCGACAGTAGCATATTTTCTGAAACGACGCCCGGAACCTGTCTAGCCATCCTTACAATTAAACATACGCGCCAACCATATAAACTTTTCTATTATTATGATGATGATGATGATGATGATGATGAATATTTTGCTTAATTTTTCATCACACAAGAAAGTCATAGACTGCGTCATATGTTTTGTATCTGCCACCTGTTTTGCACATTGCAATCGCCCGTCTTGTCTCTGGTGAAGCTATTTATAAACTACCCAACTAGTGCTGCCATGTGATTAGCAGCAACGGCTGTCGCTGGCGTGCTAATTATTAAAAAGGGTATAGCTCGCTGCAGGCCGGGATCCAAGACAAAAGGCGGACGATCAATGTTCAAGCGTTCAACGCACGTCTATTTTGGGGAATCTGGGACATTGCCAGGAGCGGCAGCTTAGTCAAAAACACTGCGGCGGGCGCTTTTTTTTTGTCTGGCGCTTTTTTAGAGTTTCCAAATGCAGGCTGAGAAAGGTACCATAAGACCCATCCATCATTGGGCGCGTGCTCGTACTTGTAAACGACAATATCAGAAAGTTTCAATGACTAGCCAGGTATTACTCATCTTTAGCTGTATGAGCACCTCGTGCGGCATCAAGGCACAACCGAGCGAGACATTTGATACATATAACAATTCCCTGATATTTGGTAGTTTTATTAGTTACTGGTAACGTTGCAAATGCCTCTGCCAATGCGTTCGTGTCATGGTCATGTGTACTCCGTACCTATTCTATATCAGCTCTGTTATAACCAACTTATGAATTTTATTGATGGGAAACCCAAAAAAAGAACATTGGAAAAAAAAAAAGGTCTCAACAATTCAACCGCACGGACATCAAGCCTGCAAGGCACCAGCCCCCACTCGAGAAGCGAAAACTAGTTTGAACTTGCGTCATCTTTTGCTTTTTTTTTTTTTTTCTTCCTCCTTTCCTTTTCCACGTTTTTTTTGCTTCTGCCTCTCTTTTGGGGGTCATCTAGCCCATTCTGCTGCTAGTTCTTAGGCAGGTAGCTAGCAATCTAATATCTGGGGCCTAGTCTCGGTCCATCGCCCCGCAAGCCTCTTTTTTTTTTGCGCGATAGGCGCAGATTCGTTGGGCCTCTTTTTTTTTTTTTTTGCCCGCCTCGAGACGCCAGAATACTCAAAAAGTCAAGCCCGAAAAGACAGAAAAAGAAGGCAACGACTTTATATACCAATAACCCATTTTGGGGTATCAAACTCGGCAGGAGTGGTAGCACTCTCCTTCAGCTTTTCGACCATTCTCTCTCTTCTTCTCATGCACTACTGCGGGAGTAGCCGACGCACAGGACCACTCAGCTCTTGTGAAGCAAAACCGCACACACAACACACACACAATCAAGCGCCTGTCCCTCGACTTCAGGCAACAAGAAACAATGACGTTTCGCAACCCGTTTACTTTTGGCAAGGACCTATGGGATCCATCGCATCGATATGAGACGTCTTGGCTCCTACCGCCATGGCTCTTTTTCGCGTGTCGCGCTCTCTTTGTATGTTTCGAAATACAAACCCCCCCTCCCCCCTCCCCTGCTTCCTTCATTGCGCGTTCCGCTTCGGGCAATATCGCGGGGAAAGTTGCACGATGCATCGATAATACATCACCAAAACGCCAACTGTGTTCCACCAAGCTAACCTTGCTCGTCTTCTTTTAGTCTCTGTACGCCTTTACGGACCTCTTCTTCACCCTCGGCTGGAACTGCACCCACGACGACCTCGGCGGGTGCCGGGCGTCGCGCCGCTCCTTTTCCTACTTTACCGTGCTCACCTACTGGGGCCTCGCCTTTTACCTGCTCGCCGCCGCCACGCACACCTTGAGCTACATTCGCAGCGGCGGCCGCTCCTCGCTCCTCGGCCGCCTCCCGCGGCCCCTCCAGGCCCTGCACGCCCTCTTCTACTCCTCCATCGTCACGCTGCCCTTTCTCGTCACCATTGTCTACTGGAGCCTGCTCTTTGCCGGGTCCTGGTTTCCCCGCGCCTACGACGCCTGGGGCAACGTCAGCGAGCATGCGCTCAACAGCTTCTTCGCGCTCTTTGAGCTGCTGCTGGCCCGCGCCGCGCCGCCGCTCTGGATTCACGCCCTCTGGCTCATCGTCATCCTGCTCGGCTACCTCTGCGTCGCGTTTCTGACGCTCGCGGACCAGGGCTGGTACACGTACCGCTTCCTCGACCACGACAAGGTCGGCGGGCGCGGCTACGTCGCTGCCTACATTGTCGGCATCGCCGTCGGCATCCTCATCATCTTTGTCGTCGTGTGGGCAATCATTCGCCTCCGCGTCTGGGTCACGGAACAAAAGCTCGGCATGGAGGGCAAGTTTGTGGGCCAAGGCCACTCGCGGAACGAACAAGACGCCGAGTTTGGCACAGTGCAGAGGCCTAAAGAGCACACTGCAGAGTCTTTTGTTTAAGAGCGTGTTTTGTCGCAACATCGCAGCGGAGTTTATCATCGATGTACTGTCGTGTACTGATTTTACATGTACTTTACCATTTACTGACGACAGGTCAATGCCATGCTAATTCTAATATACAAATTTTGTCAAACATGCCGTTAACCAGTGACTGTGCTCTACAAGGTCAACATCTCAGCGTTACTCCTTGGCGCTTTTCGGATTCACGAATTTCAAACATGACTTGGATGCCGACAAAGAGTGCAGAACATGCCGTTACAAGAAAAAGGAAGCCTGTCCATGTTAGATGCGTTTTTTACAAGGAAAAATACCATGGAACTTACCAGACCAGTCATGCAAAATGCTCGTGATGATGCTTTTTAATCCATCCAGACCTACCGCAAAGCCCACCAGGTTCGCCGTAATCATCATCAGCACGTTAAATATGGCGCCGAAACAGCACAGCATGCGGTACTCTGTCGGGCGGCCCTCCCATTTTCTCTTGGGGAACAGCGCCGCAGCCGTAAACTCTGGCAGCATAAACAGAACAATGAGCCAGCCCCAAATGAGCAGCCGCAGCTGAATGTCGTGCCAGAGCGCGACAAAGGTAAACACGCAAATGTATGTGATGATGGACCGCGCAACGGCGCGCCAGTTGCGAAACGAAGCGCCGCCAAGCGGCACAAACAGGTAGCGGACAAGCCAGCGGCTGTAGGAACGGTGCCAGGCGCGCCAGAATTGCTGCGTGCTGTAGTTGTTGCTGACGCAGCGCGTCATGTTCTCCGGAGGGTCCACGCCGTCGACGAGCGCCCACAGGCGCGCGAGGCGCCATGGCAGCAGCAGCTTGAGCCAGATGAGGTGGAGGTTGAAAAACGACAGCAGGCTGAGCTGCGCCGCCGTGTAGTCGGCCCAGACGGGGCTGGCCTTGCTGATGGCGCCGACGTAGTCATAGTGCAGAATCAGCTCCATGGCCAGGAGCACCAGCAGGAAGCGCACGGCGTAGCGGACAGTGCGGGGCGTCTCGATGCTCAAAGGGCGATGCTTGGCTTGCGAGATGAAGTCGTTGAATGTCATTATGGGGCCAGTAAGGTAGAGAGGCGCGTAAATGGCGTAGGCAACGTAGTTGCGGAACGAGTAGTCGTTGACGTCGGCGGGGATCGATATTCTGTCCTTTTCCGACAAGTTGGCAGGGTCGAGTTGCTTCTTCTTGGGCGTCTTAGACTCTAATCTCTAGAAAAGACATGAACATGCTGGAGAAACTTACCTCGAAAATGTCGCCTTGGTTCTTGTCGCGGCTCCAGTAGTAGTCCAAGTTGAAGCTTATCAGGCGCAGCACGGTAATGTTGAACAAGACTTCCCACCGCGCCACGACGCCGCCAAAGCTATCCAGCCATCTCCCCCATTCCATCAGCGGCGAGTCCACCGCCTCAACGCTGCCGCCTGTCAGCACCGGCGGCGAGAGTATCGCCGCCGCCTTGCGTAGCGGGTAGCCATCAAAGGTTTCATTCGCAAAGAGCGTGCAGATGTTGAATATCCACGTCGCGGCAGGCACGTAGCGCCGGGGGAGCTTGGTCGCCAGCTGGTAGTTGATGTACAGGATGCCAAGGACCTTGCATGCCGACACGCCGTGCAACGCGAGCAGAAACACAAACGCAAAGGCATAGTCAAACGACATTCGCTGCTCCAAGCGCGCCGCGCCGATTGGCTTCTTATTGCTAATCGGCCTGACGGCGTTCCAGACTCGGCGCAGCAGCGGGTGAAGGGTCAGCAGCGCCGCCATGTACGGCAGCGTGCTGCGGAACATGTGGTACTGCGCATCGGAAACGTCGATTTTGCGGCCGGGGATCCAGCCCTCGGAAAGGAACCGTTCGAATTTGTGGTATCTAGGGTCGGAGGCTACAAACAAGAGAGTATTAGCCGCGCAATCGACACCAGGCACGCAGGACCGGCCAACATACGCCTCGAGACATCGTAGGCGATCCAGAACATGTACGGGACCGCGACCACAAAGACGACATAGTAAAGGTAAAACTCGGGCGTCCGCCACTTGGATGGTTGCGCGTGGCGTCTCTGGGCCTTGGCAGCGGTTACTTCGCGCTGCGCAACCGGGTCGCTGCGCGCTTCAACTACCGTTTTGTACGGCACCGACGAGGACGATGTGAAGCGTGTGTCGAGTGTGTCGAGGGTGTAGACGCTCTTGAGAAAGGAAAAGACACCCATTGTGGGCGGCTAAGTTTGGGGGGTTCTCGCGGGAAAAAAAAGACGCTGCTCTATCGCATCCTGGTAGCGACTGTTAATCGTGGACACGAAAAAGAAGGAAGAAAGAGCGGCGAGCGGTGACGCAAAAGGAGTGACGGTGGCAGGTCCCGATTGTAGTACGTGTCTGAAGCTCCGACTTAGCGGGGAACCGCCGGCCGAGCTTGGAATTGGAGGACCCCTGATTTGACGGCGACACGAGCGTGTGCACTGTGCGAGGTGCGTTATTGGTACAGGTGCACACTGTACATTGAGGGTGTAAGAAGTCAATACTCGATGGTTGATCTCGTCAAAGTACGTTCATCGTCAAGATGTATAGACACACGATAAAGTCTCAGCAGGTATTCTCGTAGCTTCGTGGTCGGTCTCAAAACAACGTGTCATCCGAAGCTTGTAATATGCTTCTGGCATAACCGTAGTTGAACATGTACGGGCGTCTACAAACAGCGCCTCACACGTCCAGCTACCAGCCATAGCCCGTACCAACATGCGTATTGCATGTATACCCAAATAATGACAGAGATGTGAACCAGAACAAAAGGGTACCAGCGCATCCGCAGCAGGACATCTGCATCGAGTTGATCACCAGAAGGAACCGGTCGATAGACCTTGCTCTAGGGTAGCTTGCCCAAGTATTGTGGAGGTGGAGTATGGAATACCTCATGTACTAAAATAAGGTCGCTGCTGTCAACTCTGAGTGGTCTAGTTGGTTCATGGCGTTCGACTGTAATTGAATAATTGTCATCGAAAAGTCGGCGGTTCGACTCCGTCCTCGGAGATTTCTTTTTGTCTTTTTACACACGTCAAAGGCGTTCGTCATGTAAATTCGGTTACTTTTATTGTTTTTTCCCCTTCAAAGCCATCGGTTCGAGTTCCGTCAACTTGAGACATGGTATCCTTTCGCCCTTCGCCCCCTCTCGCCAATTTACGCCGAAGAGCCGTCGAGTGGTCAAGCCGTCCGTCATATGTGCTGGTCACAAGACGCGTACACACCATCCCACCAAGGCGCGACGTGGCATGCATGCGCCCACTAAGTCGAAATAAATGCCATGATTATCATTTCAAGTTGCAAAATACGTGATGATGGTTAGCGGAAAATGAGGCAGAATAGAAAATGCCCATAATAGATTGCAGCCAATGTAATAGTGTAATAGAAAACCAGGTAATAGCTACCGCTCGCAGCGGAACCTGTAATAGTCGCATATCCTAATGAAATGACCTTGCCGGATAAAGTCAATGCAAAGATTTCCCCGTGAGCGCGCAAAGACAAAAACTGAGTTCCAGCAAACTCCGAAGCATCATAACTCCACGCTGTTAATCCATGATATGAGGACGTATAAATAGGTTGACGAAACAAGTAGTGGCAAAATGATAGAGACAAAAAAGGAAGAGGAGCTCAGATAAACCAAGTCAAGAGCGCCAATCAAATTGGGGGTATAAATGTTTAGTAGCTGAAGTCGACGTTGGCCATGGTTGGTGGTGCCACGGCCTTGTCTTCGTCTGTCGAGTGACCAGTTTCGTGGGTAGTGGTCGTGGACCCCGAATCGTTGAGTGTGGTCTCGGCGCTCGTTTGTGACGGGGTCGTATGGAGCTCATGTCCTGGGGGAGGAATGGCGCTTGGGGACCAGCCTTCGTCCACAATCTGCTGAAAGCTCCAGCTTGGCTCGAATCTCTTACTCTCCCAGGCGTGGTTCACTCGCTCATACATTTCATCAATCTGCTCAAGGCTGATCTTGCTGGTCTCATACACCATACACCAAACAAACAGGACGGCAATGACGCAAAAGGCACCCCATATGAAGAAAATTTTGGGGCCGAAACCAGCATTACCAGGACCAACGTCCACCATGAATGGTATGCTGTAGGCAATACCGAAGTTGAGTAGCCAGTTTGAAGC
Source organism: Beauveria bassiana ARSEF 2860 (assembly GCF_000280675.1). Taxonomy (NCBI): domain Eukaryota; kingdom Fungi; phylum Ascomycota; class Sordariomycetes; order Hypocreales; family Cordycipitaceae; genus Beauveria; species Beauveria bassiana. The sequence goes on from NW_007930848.1 coordinate 687,005, forward strand.
GGTAGAGATGGACATGGCCTTGGCTCGAATCTTGAGAGGGTAGATTTCCGAGGTGACGACCCAGACCACGGGACCCCACGACGAAGCAAAGAAGAATATGTTGAGAGAGCAAAATACCATGAGGATAGTTTGCTGTGCAGTCCTCAGGTCCTTGCCAGACGCCGTAAAAAAAGATGCGATAATAAGCTGGCAAGCGGCCATGCCGATGGCACCAGCCATCAGCAGCCTGCGTCGACCCCACGACTCAATGACAATGAGGCCGGGGATGGTCGAGATGACATTGATGATTTGTATGATGAGGGATTTAGTGTAGGGGCTGTCAATGCCCGCACCACCGAAAAAGGTTGTGCTAAAGTACATGATGAAATTGATGCCGGACAGTTGCTGGAGCATTTGCAAGCCACAGCCGGTAAAAGTGCGACGTGCCAGATGAGGCGTGCCGACAAAGATTTCCTTCCACGAGGCGTCACCCAGCGTCAGCTCGTACTGATGGTTGGCAATGATTTCGTGCAGCTCCTCAATGAGAGCAGGGTGAGTAATATCTAGCCGACGTAAGCGACTGAGCGATATGCCCGCCTCCTCATTACGACCCTTTTTGACGAGGAATCGCGGGGTCTCGGGAAGGATAAGTAGGCCCGCGGTGATGATGAGAGCGGGTACTATCTGTAGTCCGAGAGGGATGCGATATGACGCTGAGTTGGGAATCCGTGAGGTTATGATGTTGATAATTGAAGCCCCCAATAAGCCGATTGTGATGGAGAGTTGATATGCGCATACAAGAGTACCACGAATCCATTTTGGAGCCATCTCGGATTGGTACATGGGAACAAGTACAGAGACTGCACCAACGCCGACACCAGCAAGAAATCTAGAAAGTCATTAACATCAGAAGCAATGTACAGATAGAGGTGCGAACATACCGCCCAACAAGAAGCAGAGGGATGTCTTCAGCGCAGACTTGGCAAATCGCACCAATGCAAAAGAGTGCAACGCCAAGAAGGAGAGATTTGCGACGTCCCAAAAAGTCCCCAAATGGGGCGGCAATCAGAGCGCCGAGAACAGTTCCAGCGCTAAGAATGGCAACAATTATCGACGAGTCTTTTGGGCAGAGATTGGTATTGACGCCGGCGTCGCTGCAATTCGTAGAAAACTGTTTTTTGAACTCGTCCATGGCGAGGATGCCGTTGATTGCACTACAGAGCAAATCAGTATTCGAAGCAAGTGCAACGCGGTACGGCATTGGTGAGGCTGAAAAGCAAGGTAGTATTGTGCTCTCTTTTGAGTCTCTGAGCGAATATATCGAGGCGTGACATTGCCAGATAACGACAGTCGTCAGATATGCATGTGACGTCGCATCTTGAGTCTCCGGGTGCGAGAACCATATCGAGAGAGGCGTGGGTTGCGAACAGGGCCAGATTCGAAGCTTACCCAGTATCATAACCAAACAAGAGACCACCAGACGCGACGAATAGGCCAACCATAATGGCTGGGGCTGACGAGCCAGCGACATTGTCAGGCTTCTGCCAGCGCATGGCAATCGCCATGGCGTCGGGTTGTGATGAATCAATCCACTGTAGCTGTTGGCGGCGATCGTTCGCGCTTGATTTGGGGGTGAAGAGAATGTTGCCAAAGGCCGCCGTCGTCGAAGCAAGGGTCGCAGGGTTTTGTTGGTACAATTGACTAGAGGGTTGAGTGCAGCCAACGGTTGGTGGTTAAGATGGGGCGATTTTCCTCAGTGGGCGGGAGTCGCGAGACTGTAGCGACTTGGCAATGATGATCGGATGGAACTAGAAAAAAAAGCGCTATTAATCGGATTAAGCAGCAATGCGGCAAGGAATGTCGACGGAAGGGCGAAGGACTCGAGTAGAGAAGGGTCGGGTGGGCGAGCAGAGGTGAGATTTGGTAGCGTTGGGTGAGGATGGCAAGTTAAATGTGGAGTGAAGATGGTGAGGAGAGAGAGTTGTGGAAGAAAAGGACGACGAGGGAGCAGGCCGTTACAGCGGGTAGGGGTTGGTCTGGAGGGGTCTGCTGGGCGGCGCACTGCCTGGGAGGGGGCCTGAAATGGTCTGGTGGAATCTAGACGACAGCGCTCCGAGGGCACCCACAAAGAAAAAGGGAGTGGGCTGGCTGACGCTTGGCGAACCAGAAGTCGCCTTGAGGGGTTCTTGGAAGTCTTGGACGGATCAGGCAACAGTCTTGTTAATTTTCACTCAGTCATCTACCACTGACCAGGAAAAGGTTCACCTTTACCAGGACATATTCACTGTCCCAGTGAGCAGAAAGCCAGGCAAGGTGTACGAGTAAGTACAAGCTACGAACGGAGTGGCGGAAAGGGGCCGGGGTTAGGAGAGTGACGGCCATATCTGATTGGACATTATTTGGCGAGTAATCTAAGGATTGGCTGAATGATGCATCAGCCACGAATGAGGCGGGGCCTTGATCAAGTATTGAGCACTTGCATAAGGCGGCTTCAGCGTTGGACATTTATTTGCAGCAGCCACTACAGGGGTCTGGCCCCCGTCTGGCAGAGCCCCACTTCCCTTGGCCAGCACCTTACCTGGAAGCAGTCTGTTTCTGCCCCCGCTTCCCCAGACTTGCAATTATTGACTCTTCAACGGCCGCACCAAGCTGGCTTTTGCGGCTAGCGAGTTAACGAGTATGTACGTTACTTGATCTATTATCTAGCTCAGAACGAACCTTTAAAAGCAAGAGGTGTTCCTTTCATTCATGCACCTTTCCGTTTCCCATATTCCCGTCATCTGCACTGACCTGTCCCTACCCGCTCACCGCCGTGGAAGTCGCCATTAATCCGAGCGCAGAGTGTGGCCGCCACGGACTAACTGGCTTGCTGGCCTTCCCTAGCACCCTAGCAAACCTAGGTAGGTACTCTCCTCTTCTCCACTTGCCCACATCACGCTCGCTCTTTCGCCCAACACCCTCCCAACCGCCCATGTCGTGACATTTTAGTCGCTAACCCAGATGGCAACCATCTTCCCACTTCTGCTAACCCACAGAGATCGATCGTTCGTCTTGAACCCATATCATTCGGTACGATATGATAATTACTCCTCGGTGAAGCATCATCAGAGCCTGCTGTTGCAGTCTAAATAGCCTCAACCACACACTCTCACGAATTACTGGCACCACTGTTGATGCATGCTGCCCAGCCATGCGTTCTTATTAGCCACCTGATTTCCTGGTTCCCTCTGCTGACAAACCGCCGGCAACCAGTCCGCTCCTCCCTTTGCTAAAGACACTAGCTTGCTCGACTCGGATCACTGCTTCAACGCTTCAACACCATCCCATCCCGCCCGTCTCACTTTACCCGCCATCCCTTGTGTCACAGTCAATACTTACCAGTACTTTTCACCAGAAACCAAATTGCCAGATCTCGTGCCGAAGCTGACTGCGCCGGCTTGTTGTTTCTGATTCTTGGTGGCGGAGGGTCTCGTGCTAGCATACATCAGCCAGCGAATTATGGCAACACCACGACGCCTCGTCTTCCGCAAGCCAAGCCCCCGACGGTTTAGCGGGTTGGAAACCATTTTGCTGCAAGCTGCCTCTCCCGTCACAACTCAATCGCCGTCCAGTTCCTTCTCTCCACCCTTTTACGAGATGGCTTGCTGGAAAAGGAACTGGTTGCTTCCATAATGCTGGCCAAGTTGTTACAGCAGACGCTGACACTGTATCTAAGCAAATTGTCAACTCATAATCCATTAAGACATTGGGCGAAACAAAGGCGTAACAGCACTGGAATTCGTCCATGCCTTTCTCAGCTGGCTCTGGCCTTGGCCTCTTGTCGGACAGGACTCCCTACCCTCGGCTCGTTGGCGCTAGTTTCTCTCGATTGTCTCGAACCTGGCGACCACTCAACCTGTACGCAGCATTCCAGCCAGGCACATGTCTGCCCAACGCCACCGTCCCGATAGCACGCTGCCCTGCACCAGACCGTCGTCTTACCTCTGTTTCGTTTGAATCCTCTTTCCCATACTTTCTTTTTGTTTCTTTGCATTCTGTGTATTCCTTTTTCCTCATTTGCTAATTCCTCGATGGAACGGGCCTGATGTATATGGTTAGCACTTGTTACCCAGGGTTTCTGTGACCGATAAACGTTTTCACTTGTTCGGAACCATAAAGCGACGACATGACTTCCAACCTCTACATGAGTCATAGTGCTCCCATACAGCGACACATGGCCCGGAGCAAGTTGAGGTGATCAGACTTTCCTGCACACTACCTACTTTGGAAATTTACCGACATGCATCACGTAGAGCGAACACCGGGCCATAGTGCGACCGTATGATGAGGCCACGGCGCCACAGGGTGCTTGTGCTCCTTTGGACCTTGACCATGTGCTGCTCCGCTAGACCCAATTCTTCCAATTTGCCGGTGCTCATAGCCTTGTAGGATAAGACCTGCGGCGAGTGGCTGTTGAGGCGTCGAGGAGCTCAAACCTTATTAGTAAGTGGCGGAGACTCGAGGAGGCACAAAGCATGTATATATGCTTGCCCGGCGGAGACTGCCTAGCGATTCACCGGTCAATGGCTGTTTCATTTCCGACATCGAGCAGGACATCGAGCAGAGAATGGCGTCTCTTTGTGTGGCCAACCTCTTCGCAGGCACTCGTTGTTGATATGACTTCTTAGTACTGCGTAGAGCATCTTTCCGAAGCAGGCTGGTTTACCATTGCAAATATTGTGCGTTCTCGAGAAATTTCGGCCATTCATGCTAGCCTGCTACGAATACCGATGAAATTCGCCCCTTTCAGAGGATTCTTGTTTGAACCTAGCTAGATACAATGTGCTAAATCAGGCTCCGATATGCGAATTTCTTTACAAAGCGGAGTCTTTGAGCATACCCAGTCCACGAGATCTTGCGATTAAGTTGCAAGGGAAGGATATTGGAAGCTTCGAATCGCTGACTGTTCCCAAATCCACCATTGGCCAGAATAGGCCTTTTGTGTGTCTCGCCTTCGTTGGCATGTAAGCCGCTGCCGCTCTACTCTGCAGGGAAAGGAGGAATAAGAAGGAATGGGGTTTGGCTCGTTGCAGGCGACTTGAACAATAAATGTAAAATGAAGTATGTGTTTTGCGTGTCTAATTATATGCTTTGCTAAGAAGAATCGGAAAACTTGGCAGCAGTTGACATGGGGAGCACGAGGTCGGCAGATGCCAATTTTGTCCGTGATGATGGCTGTTGACTGTCGGACCTCGAAGATCTATCTTCACACGTACATGTGGCTTGCCTTCACAGCTGTGGACTCACGACGGTGATATTTACCGAGATCTGGGCGACTTCTTGAGTTCTTTCATATGCATGCATTGCTATCTGTACAACGTCGAAAATACATAGGGAATAATCCAAAATACAAAAATATGAAGGTAACATGACCAAACAAGTCCCAAGCGCCAAATTGCCCCTCAGGTCATCTCCGTTTGGGCTGATACATGTGTGGGGAATTCTTTTAATCCGCATCGAAATCTATATCCCATCAATCCGTAACATAATACTATACGACCGTTTTCTTTTTATTTTTCGGGGGTTTGAAAACAGCCGTTTATAGCTCAAGGCTGGGCTCCTGGCCCTTGACACGGCCAATGACCTGGTTAGGGGCATACTTGGGAATGACTTCGTCGTCGTGCAGCATCTCGAACTCCTCGGTGGCGTCGCGGCCCATGAAGTTCATGATGGCCTGGGGGCCGCCAGGGTGGTCATCGAGCCAGTTGGAGAGATCCATGACAACACCCTTGACAACGACCCAGAGGTCCTCCTTGGTGTTGTGCTTGGCAACCTCCTCCATGCTGTACTCCTTCTCGGGAATGGCAAAAGGCTTGGCCTCAACCTTGGTGGCACCGGCGGGAGTGGGACCGGCGGCGGCGGCGTTGTCGCCAGCAGCGGGTGCTTCGGCAATCTGAGCAGGGGCAGAGCCGCCAGCAGCGGCGCCACCGTTGGCCCACTCAACGGTCAGTCTACCGGGAGCAGAGGGGTCGAGGTGCAGGGAAATCTGGCCGATACGGGCGGCACCAGAGCCGGTGCCACTGAGGGCCTTCTGGAAGAGGTAGTTGCTGGCAGTGTCACCAGCAACACGGCCGTAGACGACACAACCAAGGAGAGAAGAGCCACCGAGACGGTTGGCACCGTGAACACCACCAGCCAACTCACCACAGGCGAACAGGCCATCGAAAGGCTTCTTGTCCTGGTTGAGGACCTGAGCCTTGTCGTTGATCTCGATACCACCCATGGTGAAATGGAGAACGGGCTCCATGACAGCAACGTGGAAGGTGTCGTTAATATCAAGGGGCAGGTTGTGGAAGAACTTCTTGCCCCAAGGGTCCTTCTCCTTGCCTTCAGCAATAGCGTTGTAGGCCTTGAAGGTGCTCTGGAGGTGGTCGGGAGTGCAGCCAATCTCCTTGGCAAGCTCCTCACCGGAAATCTTCTTCATGAGACCACGGCCAGAGTAGTGGCGGGTGTGGAAATCAAGAACGGTGGAAGCCTTGGAGTTGAGGACGAGGCGGATAGGGAACTTGCCCTTGTCCTTCTCCTTCCACATCATGCCGGAGACGTAATCACGGTGTCCGAGCTCGTCGCAGAAGCGGTCACCATCAGCGTTGAGAAGAAGGCCACCCTCACCACGGAGAGCCTCGGCAGCAAGGAATTTCCACTTGGAGCCGGGGTCCTTGGGGTCGACGAGACCAGTAGGGTGAACCTGGACCTTGTCCATGTCAATGGCGTTGCCGCCAATCTCCATGACCATCTTCTGGCCGTCACCGGTGGCGTGGGTGCCGTTGGTGGTGGGAAGGCCATAGGTATCGGGACGATGCTTCTTGAGCAGAGAGCCGTCGCCAAAATCGGCGGCGTAACCACCGGTGGCGAGAACGACGGGGCCCTCGAGAGTCTGGGTCTGGCCATCGGACTCGTAGGAGACACCGAGGATGGAATTGCCCTCCTTGGTGAGACCGGTGACGCGGGCCTTCTTGATAATCTGAACACGGTGCGGCTCGGTCTCGGCAAGCTCCTCGAGGCGCTGCATCAAGGCGTAGGTAATGGCCATACCGGGGAACTTGGCATCGTGGCCACGGTGGGTTCGGGGCTGAGAGTGACCACTGCGTAGATAGATCAGCGGGTTGTCATTGGGAGAACCGGGACCGCCAGAGCGGTTTGCAATTAAGAATGCTGACTTACCCGAGACGGGAGACGAGGGTAAGATCGAGGTTGAAAACATCCTGGAGCCACTCAACGGCGGCAGCGGATTTGTAGGTAAGGACCTTGATAAGATCAGGACGAGCCTTATCACGGGCAGACTTGAGGGTATCGTCGTAGAACTGCTTGACGCTGTCGGCGACACCGTGGTCCACCTGGGTGCGGGTCAGGGCACCGTTGATACCAGAGGTAGCCTTCGTCGAGTTACCGCCGAAGAAGCCTGTTGTCGAGAGCGGTTAGCGTATCAAGGAAGGCGCTAAAGAGTAAAGAGTTCAGATTCACTCACCCTGCTTGTCAAGGACGACGACGTTGCCACCAGCGAGGTAGATGGTGTGAGCGGCACTCAAGCCAGAGACTGAGAAGTTTGGCGTTAGCAATGCGGTTTGCGAGAAATGGGTTCGCAGAGACGCGTAGGCGAGAAGCCCGCAACGGCCGAGGACGCGCGAAGGCAGAAGCTGCAATGCGAATGGCGAACCGAGACAATGAAGCTACTTACGACCACCACCGACGACAATTACTCTGGGAGCCATTGTGCTGTGTGTATGAATGTGAGGGGATAGAGGGAATGAGAAGGGAAGTGCGAGAGAGAGGAGCAGGCAGGAGAGTAGATGAAGCCTGCGCAGATAGATGAGGTTGGGGAAAATTGAGGGATGAAAGAAGATGCAGAGAAGATGGATGAATGAGGAGAAGTACAAAGGTTAAAATGGCTTTCGGACTTGGGCGTTTATGAGGCCATGAGAGGAATGGTGGAGCCAGGACGCCGAGGACGATGGGACAGCCGAGGTCAATTTGAATTTGGGGGAAACAAGCCCAGAGAGCATTTGACTGGGGACATTGGTCACTGGGGGCCGACGGGGAGGGGCCCCAGAAAGAGGCAAAAGGCTGCCACGCGCTGGGACGTGAGGGCAAAGAGCCAACTGGAGCCAACTGTAACTACCAAAAACAGGTGCCTGGCGCCGCCAGTTGCCATGAGCACCAGCGTTTGTTCGCTCTGCCCGCTGCCAGCAACCCAGTCCCGCCCCACTACGGCTGTTTGCTTTCAGTTGCCAGCTGCCACTGACATTTTCAGTCAACCGTGTTCTGTCTTTGGCGTTGAGTCCTTGATATAGTAATCAAGAAACAAACGGAATGCATCGAGACATTTTCATCTCCATCATCATCATCATCGTCATCACCACCAAAAAAATTGAGTATCTTTTGCTCCGATTGTATCCTGGCACCGATACTGCTGTGCTCGCCTTCCGCTGCACCCACATGCCCCGACCGAGTAGCCGGCGCTTACTTCCTAGCCTCGTCCGCCACCCAAGGGCCCAAGCACCGTGAATTACAGGCCTTTTCGGACCTTGCCACCGGAGCGCTTGCTACTCTCAGCATAGCGCCAGGCAAGTCCATCTCACTAATTCAACGACGTCTTGCGTCCGCTGTCGCAGTCATGTGTTGATACGGGATGGCTGCCGCAAAACGAGACTACTCGAATGCGCGACGCCTCGCCGTCCCATTTGCACCTCCCTGGGGTAAGGGGACTTGTGCGAGACAACGGGCCGATCCAGGAAGCACTTCTGATGGTTTTGGAGGTTCATGAACATCGACAGGAGGATACATACTCGGACGCTGCGCATGTTCGATGTTCTCGCACGAAGCATATGTGGGCACTGTCGGCGACAACGGAGCCTCGGCCTTTCTCTTTCGCTCATCACAACAGCAGCCAACACCACCTTATGGCACTCTTGTGCAAACGAAGCAATTCCAAATTAATACACAGGTCTCGAGTTAATCGCCTCTCGTTAACTATTTCGAAGCTGCCAATTCCCACATGCCAGAACTCCGCCTGTAGGCACTAACACAACCCCCAAAAACGATGCCAAATGGTCTGGTGACGGACGCGATTTGCATGTGAATTCCTCCAAATGTTGCCCCACGGAGACGTGAAGGTTCGTTCCCCACACTCCGGGGGCGCACTGGAGGAGAAACACCCTTGAGGGGCCGTCAGATGACTGGCATTTCTTACAAATTTCAGTGGCGAACTGCATGGTCTAACAAATACCTCTAGCATGATTGGCGAGCACCACTCTCGCACGTGAAAGTCTAAGCAGCCTTTGGGGTAACTAACCCAAAATAACTTTTTGGGGATGCCGATTCGCGACTGATGGTGCCGACTCAAAGTCTGGAGTTGAATTCCCGAGGTGGCATTGTTATTGCGATTTCCATGGGGCCCCAGGCGCCGTGGGTGCATATATACGCAGCGTCCCCTATAACGCGCACCTAACATTCGTGATCTTTTTGTGTTGTTGCAGTGGGCAGTGGTCCCTGTGCCTTAACGCTGTTCAGGCAGTTAGCATGTGGTTCGGCTTCTAACCTGCCATGCGAAAACACCGAACCCGGCCACCACACAGCTCCAGAATGTGCAGTGAGCTTGACCGTTGTCGACATACTGGTACACTTTTTTTCCATACCAAATATATAGAACATTATGTTACTCAATTTTACAGGATCTCATTGACGCCGTTTGATACCGCCGACCAAATGAACGCCCTCTTGACTTGGCCATGATTCAAGGCAGATAACCGGGCCAGCCCACCAGCGGTGCTCGCGCGGGGAAGTCTCGGCGGCCCATGCCCGATTCGTCGCCAGTGACGTCTGCTTGTCCTGGCGCGACACCAGATGCTCCTGCTCCGAGATTAGCCATCATATACTTCAATACATTTGACATTCGTCAATGCCCGTATTCGAAATCCGTCATCTACTCTGCTCAGCCTCAGTGAAGCACCTCAGTAAAAGTCGGTGATGCGCCGCCCCGTCATTGCGCTATCCAGCTGTCTCATACTGCTGCCTACCGTTGCCGCCCTGCGCAGCAGCCCCCGATCCAACCACGACGTGACCACTCCCCGACGGACCAGTCCGCAAAACCATCTCGCCACCATGCCCGGCACCACCACCGCCAACGACCACCCTGTGCAGCTCGCCGTGCGCCTCAGCGACACGCTCGGCTCCCAGCGCGCCGTCGGCAGCTTCTCGTCGTTTGCGCGGCAGCACGAGGCGAGCGAGGAGCGCCTCGGCAGCGACGCCGACAAGACGACGGTTCTCGCGCCCCTCAACTCGGCCGTCGACGCCTTGCCCCGAAAACCCTGGGAGGACGAGCGCGAGCTGGGCGAGCTGGGCGCCAACGCGTATGAAGGTGATGACGGCAAGGCCCGGGCCGACGCCAACCTCGGCCGCTTCGTCGAGGCCCATCTCGTGACGGAGAGTCCGTGGGAGGCGGGCCAAAAGGCAAAGACAATGGCCGGAAGGGAAGTTTGGTGGGAGGAGAGCGAGAATGGGACGCGCGTGGTGATGCCGGACAAGGTCGAGGTGGACAAGGTGGCGATTGAGGTTGGCAACGGCCAGATTGTAAGCTCGAAGCGACACGGCGACTTTATAAATGGTGGGATGTGTTCTGCTAACCATGCCACAGTGGATCCTCAAGGGTGTTTTGAAATTCCAGTAAATTGATACAGGTGTAGACGACCACAGGTGTTTCGAGCTGGACGTGATAATGATGAACGACTGAGCATATTGGTAAAAGGTATTTTGTACACGAGTCCTAAGAATGAAGACGCTCTGTCTACTTTAGCGTAATGCTGCTTTATACATGCTATGCCCCTAGGGCCACCTTTTTCGGCGCCTCCTTTTTCTTTCTATCCCTTGTAAACTGCACGGCGCGGTGGCTGCGGTCGTCAAACGCCGCCGCCGGGCCGACGTGCATCTCGTGCCAGCACCGCGCGCAGTACACGTCGTCGTCGCAGCCCAGGCACCGCAGCGTGGCGTCCGCCAAGCACACGGTGCACCAGCTGTCCGCGTCGTCGTCGGTGTACCCCGTCCGCGTTTGTAGCCGCGACACGGGCTGGACGGACGGGCGCGACGTCGGCACCGATGGCAAGCTCAACGAGTCTGGGGAGGCGTCATCATCGTCGTCGTCGTCGTCGCCACCGCCGTCGGTGTTGTGGCTCGGAGCGCGGAGCGCGGCTAACCGTGCAGTAATATCGTCGAGGCCGGGCTTGCTCTCGCTCCGCGCGGAGGAGGACGGGAGAGGGTCCTGTAGGTCCGAGGGAACGGACGGCAGGTCGGCGTTGTGCGCCGCCGCTTCATCGTGAGGATCTTGAAAATCGTCGTCGTCGTCATCGTCTTTTGATTCCTGGCGCTTGCTCTGTGTCTCCTCCTCCTCCTCCTCCATCTCTGCCTCGTCTTGATACCGCTCCACGACATCCTTGACCTGGCGCCTCATGGCCTCGCTGTCCGAGCCGTCATTGTCCGAGTCCAGCTCATGGTCGTGCGTGGGCTGCGGGTCGGACAAGTCTTTGGGGATGTCGTCGGCGAGCTTTTCCAAAAGTGCCCGGACCTGCTCGTCGCTCGGCTCATGCGCGCCCGAGACGCCGCCGCCCGGGTCCTCGTCTGGCGTGACGTCTGCCAAGAGCTCCTGCAGGGTATCGTCGTCGGTCTCGAATACATGCTCGAAAACCTCCTCCTCCTCCTCCTCTTGGTACTTTTTGTTGGATGAAGCAGCTGGTAGCGTGGTGGAATTCTGCTTTTCCGAGATGGTGGGTGCTGGTTGAGGAGCAGCAGCAGCAGCAGCAGCAGCAGCAGCAGCAGCAGCAGCAGCAGCAGCAGCAGCAGCAGGGTTTGGTGATGCGCGTTGCCGCTCCGGCTCAGGCGTCGCTGAGCCTTCGCGCAGGGACCTGAGCCGCGCCGTCAGCGCATCCTCTCTGGACGGTGTCTTGGCCCTCTCAATAACATCTACTTTGATGTTCCTTTCGTCGCGGCCCACGTCAGTAAATGCCCCATCATCTCTAAAAGTCAAATGCGACCCGTTGCTGCCGGTACTCACTGAGGCGCTTGCGATGGTTGACCGCCGGCTGGGCCTCCCCTCAGTGCCTGTAGACGATCTAGCAAGCTCTTGTCGACGTCGTTGACCATGCCGATGCGCCGATTATTGTATATACAGATCTAGAAGGAGCCTATGAAAAGGTGCAGAGAGATGTTGCGTGGCGTGTGTAGGTGATGCTTGAGCATTTGCGCACCTGTTTGTGGCGAGGTAGTCGAGGTCGAGGTGGGGCAGCATCTTGGCTGAGCATCACGCGCTTATATGTTATACTACAAGACTTCTCTTGTCATTTTTCTTAAGGCTGGAGATGGTCTCATGTTGAGAGTGTTCTATTATATTAAATATGTAAATAGTTGGCAGTATCCCATGTCTAGACTTTATATGTAGCGTACGACGTAGTGTGCCGGGCCCTGCCCATCATGTTTGATTCAAATTCTTTTATGGTCGAAACCAGTCAAACGTATCTAGCAGATCCGAAGTGAACAGATCCGCAGCGTCAACGAGAAAATCAGTCTCCCAGCCCTGCACGGAAAACTCCTGGCCCGTCGTCTCCGCTGGCGGGTCCAGCACGCGGTCCAGCACCTGTTCGATAATCTTCTTGAGCGTCGCGCTGACGCCATAGTTGGGCGCGTCGGACGGCACGGCGTGGAGGCACCCGACCAGCATGCTCAGCGACCGGATCATGGTTGACTTCTTGACGCCGGCGGCGCCGGACGACGCGGCGGCGGGCCGGAGCAGCTCCATGCACAGGACGCCGCCGGCCGGGGCCCCGTACGCCATGAGCAGCCAGTCAATGTCGCACATGACGCCCGTCGTCAGCTGCCGGTTCGTAAAGGGGATCAGCGACAGCTCAATGATTTCGAGGCTGATGCGCACGAGCTCGGCCGTGACGCCCTCTCGCAGCTTGGAGAGCAGGCGCTCGATGAAGAAGACGTTGTGCAGGTGCTCGAGCGTAATGTGCAGGCGCGTGTAGACCTGGACGTGGTCCAGGTCCGGGTTCTGCAAGTCGTCGGCCGCGTGCTTGAGGATCGAGGGGAAGCCGTCGTACATGCTGGTGGCCTGCTGCCTGAGCTCGAGCAGCGCATCCTCGCAGGCCATGAGCTTGTTGTTGTTCCGGAGCGCAATCTCCAGGATCGAGTCGCGCGTGTAGGCCATCATTGTGCGGGCCCGCAGCGGCGAGACGGGCAGAATCTTGTTGCCCAGGCTCCATCCCGCGCTGTCGATTCCGGCGTATGCCGCGCCGGGGCCGGGCGGTACCTGCAGCAGCTCTTCGTCGGAAATGTCGAGCGGCTCTGATTCGGAGATGAATCGGCGGGTGAGCAGCGGCGGGCGGCCGGTGAAGATGGCGATGAGCTTGTCAATGTTGAAGATGCCGGCAAAGAGCCGCCGCCTGATTTGCACGGATACCGAGCGATCGCCAAACGCGGCGCTGGACGTGTGCAGGCCCAAGTAGGTAGTTAGTGCGATGAGATCTCCGTGTAGCCGAAAGTGGCGGAGGTCTTGAAAACAAGAGTTAGCATGTTGCTTCGTGGTTGGGCAGGGTTAGAGAAAGACTACGTACCGCCATCGCCGCTGATGTTGGATTGCAATAGGCTCCTCTCGAATAATAGAAAACAGAGAAGCGTGTTTCCATTGCCAGCATTCCAGCAAAGATTGGCGCAATCCGCGACCAAATCCTTGTAAAAGTCAAGGGCCGTCCTTCTATCCATGTCATGGAGCGCTTTGCAGCTACCTTTGAACGTCTCTCGCGGCAGGCTAAGTAGCCCGGAACTCCAATAGGCATAGAGAATACCGATGCACTCCCATCGCATATTCTGGCCAGAAAACTCCTTGAACCACTCCTTTGGATTCGTGTGATCCTCTCGCAAGACTGATGCAGTATTCAGGCAGAGCTTCTTCGCCATGACAGAGAGCGACTCGTCGCTTCTGTCTCCTTCTAGAATGTCACCAAATGTATCCCATAGCGAATGCAGCAACCACCTTGCGGCAAGCCGGCACCAAGCGTCGTGGATGTTGCGATACGTCTCAAACAGATAGTAGCTGGACGCGCGGTCAGGGATATTGCGAATCACATTGATGGCTGCGGCTGGCGGGTCAAAATCGCGCAGCGAAAACGAGGGCGCGTCTCGCGGCTGCTGCGCCGAACTGATGTGGCCCTCGGCGGCGCCGGGCATGGACATGAGGCGGCGCTGCGCTTCCTCCAGATCGGTGGAGAAGCTCGTCGCGCCCATGTACCCCAGCGCCTCGTACCGGACGCTGCTGTCCGGGGGGCGGGCGCTTCCAGACGCGTGGTGCTGTTTCCGGGGCACCGGCGGCGCAACCCCGGGACTGGCGACGCGCGGCCGGCGTGCAGGCCGCCGTTCCGGCGACGACGGCAGCGTGAACGTGTGCTCGCGGCTGCTGCGCGGGGAGGTCGACAGAAGCAGGGGGTCCCTGTCGGCGACGAGGTAGACGCACCTGTGCTCGATCCGGCCCTTTTGGCAGCGCGCGCACGCGGGCAGCTGGTGGTCGCAACCGACCTTGCGGCGGCGGCATGGCTCGCACGCCTGTGGGCGTCCGTTGCGTCGGCGCGGGACCGAGGGTGCGTGCGAACGCGGGGACAGCATGCCTTGTCAGCGGAGAAGAAAACGCGTTGACTGTCAGGACTAGCGACGGCTGCGTCCGTGAGAGGGGCGCAAGAAGAATTGGAAGCGCCGAGATGCCACGAGTTTTCGCTAAAGTGGCGACGGTGAGTTGTCTGCTGTACCTGGCGCCAGGCCGGGGCTAGAAGTGGTGCTGAAATCGGCTTACAAACAACATTTTTGTGCAGTATTGGTGACAACCACGGTGGTTTTTTTTTTATTTGAACAAAATCACCGGATTATAAGCCGCAGTTTATTCTCCAGAACCTGATTACTTCTACGATAAATGCAGCAGATCCAACTCGACTTCCAAGTCCCTTTCATGTACTCGGTATCGCGTCTGAGATGTTGCTGATTGTTCGGCACTGGCGTGTGCAGGTCCTTCACAACGGAAGTCGGACACTCTTTGTTTTGCATCATTTAGACTGCCGATCAACTGAATGATTTCCTGTGGCGATCAGTTGAGCATATCTTGAATGTCTTTTCAATTAATAAATCGGCAATTGCTTGCTGGTTATGTCGCGATGCGAGGCTGACGGCGCCACTCGCCTGCACAGCCCCAGCTGAAAAGAGGCGCAGCCACAGGGACTTGCATACTGGTAGTCACCTGTTGCAGCCGGGGCAAAGCGGCAACTGCATGGCTGTCCCGGGAGGTTGGATTTGAGTTTTTTTATCTCCGATTTGACAGGGCGATATGTCTCATTATTTCCCTACGAATCTACTTTCCGGGGTGGAGATGAACCTCGGCTACAGTGTTGACGAATGCAACATGGTCGTTGACGATCAACATTTTCGGCGTAACCAAGACGTCTTTGGCACTTTTTAAAATTGTGTAAAAATAAAAAAATACAAATCTTGTTTGAGATCAACTAACCGCGGGCGTCATGGATGGTGCTCGGGCCGCGGAAGATCAAGAGGCTACTCTGTCTGTACTCCCACAGGGGCGGAATTTGGGAGCTTGGATGCTTGGCAGCCTTCGCCATTGTTTTGCTCCAAGCCCCCAAGGGGCGAGACTGAAGCCGGCCCTCGTAGCATTCATCTTCCGATGTTGGGCAACTTGGGCTATTTATTAGTCACTTTCAACTATTTAGCGAATGTGTCCGCGGCGTCGGTTTATCCACAAGGGCAAAACCGTCACTGCATTCTTGCAATGCGCCGTTATAGGCGTGTTGTACCAGAACATGGCGCAGAGAATTGCACAAGAGGTGGCAGGTTTTTGTGTGACTGTGACTGTGATGGCACGTAAATAGAACTATTACTTAAATGACTACGGCGCGAAAATGAAACAATGGTTGAAGCAATGAGTGCACACATCGGATGGAGGTACCTCCGGCAAGTTGACACTGTACCGTGGCCTGTCCAACGCAGGCCTGCCTTGTTGATCCTTGGGGTCGTACAGGCTTCTCGGATGTTTCTGAGCCCAACAATATGTTGAAGCGAATTCGGATATTTGATGCGTGGACCAAATTCAAAAAAGGCACTAAGCAAGGTAGCAGCAGTAATAATGACTTAAACACTTGAGAAACCTGTAAATAATTCATCACCTGCTGAGGCGCCACAACCGGGCGTCCGCTAAAAACTTAGCTTGTACAGCTGCTCTAGCGGTCCCGAAGATGGCCAAACAGCGCATTGAAGCCCACTGGAGTTTTGCAAAAAAAGCTACTAAAGTGCCGCCACCAGGGCGTATTACAGGGCTCTCCAGGCTCTCAGCCTCAATCCACGGTGACCTCATACCAGCAAGTACCTAGGTACGTAGGTTCTTGCCTGCCTAGGTTAGGTACCTACACTCAGACTCTCACCACTGTCAAGATTCCGCCACTTTCGCATCTTGTCGCAAATCCCTGCAGGAACGCCCTTGCGCCCCCAGGCCCCAGACCGACTCCCCCGTCCAATTGTTAGCGTCTCCAAAAGCAGTCTACCTTGTTAGGCTGCTCGCTGCTCGCTGCTCGCTGGTGGCTACTTGGCCCTTGCCTCCTCAGGCTCCATGACGCATTTATAATCTCGCGACGCCCCGTATCATCTTTGTCTTGGCAACCTAAAATCAACCCGAAACAACTCTTCTTCAGCACTTTACAATTTGCATATTACTTTTTCTGCCTTGCATACCACCATACATCTACAGCTTTTGCACCAGCGCCCATTCACCATCTCAAGCAACGGGTACAAATTTGACGACTTCCTCGACAACTTCATTCGCCACCATGAGACTCGACTACGCAGTCGTTGCCTTGTCGCTCCTGACGAGTGCCTCGGCAGCCGCCGTCGGCGATGCACTCAGCATTGCACGCGTCGATGTCCAGGAACATGACCTGTTCAAGCGCAAAGGTGGTGGTTCTGGCGGTGGTCGTGGAGGCGGCAGCTCAGGCGGCAGCTCAGGCGGCAGCCGTGGCGGTTCCTCCGGTTCATCTTCATCTGGTTCGTCCGGCTCGTCTGGCAACCGTGGCGGCTCCGGTTCTGGCTCGTCTGGCAACCGTGGCAGCTCCGGTTCTGGCTCCTCAAATTCTGGAAATCGTGGCTCATCTAGCTCTGCAGGCAATCGCGGCTCGGGCTCTTCTTCATCTGGTTCGTCTAGCTCATCCGGCAACCGTGGCGGCTCCGATTCCTCAAGTAGCTTCAACCCTTTCAGCTTCACGGGAAATCGCGGCGGCTCCGGTGCTTCCTCCTCCAATTCTAGAAATCGTGGCTCATCAAGGTCTACAGGCAATCGCGGCTCACCATCCAACACTGGATCCAATGTAAACTCTGGCGGTACCACAAGGGCCGGCTCCGGCCCTCAACCTCGCTTCGGCGGCGGCCAGTACTACAGCGGAGGCTCTCGCGTTCCTTTCGCCGCCGGCAGCACCAGGAACGGAATTGTCCCCGGTCTCCTCATCGGCTCTGCGCTCGCCTTCTGGCCCGCTCTCTGGCTCAGCGGCGCATACATGTACAACTACCACGACCCCTACCGCTTCCGCAATGAATCCAACAACAACAGAGACGAAGAGTTGCCCGTCATTTGCGGCTGCGCCGAGGGCGCTTCATGCAGTTGTGACGACAGCGGCAACACGACTGCAACTCTCAACGAGCTTGTCGGCAACGGCAGTTATGCCGGCCTCAACAAGAGCGTCGTCACCGTTGGAACCAAGGATGGCCAGAAAGTTCTCCTCATCAACGGCACCTTGCCCAACGGCACTACCGCCCAGGGTGATGAAGACAGGGATGCTGATGGCAACTCCACAGAGTCGTCGGACTCAGCCGCCGTCAAAATAGCTCTTGAGAATATGGGCTTGTGGCCTGTTGTCCTCACTGCCGTTGCTATTGTCTTTGCTGCCTAAGACAGACAACAACTACTTGCTTTACGAACTTAATGTGTATCATACCTTTGTGTTTCTTCTTTCTTTGTTTTAGAGCGGGGGCTACAAATACTGGCTTGGCACATGCCTGGGTAGGGTGGCTATTAGCGTTGCATGACAGGCTATTTCAAGCCTTGTCATGACCTTTTGTCGTTTTAGACTATGATATCCTTCGACGCTGGGTACAACTTGGCGTCAATGAGTAAGTTGCGATGATTGAATAGATTAAAATAGAGATCGTCAAGATGCTCTACACAGGATCTCAACCCAACCGTGCCAGTGAAACGCTTCAGAACTTGGAAAATAGACTTCTGTTACCACATCGTTTCAGCGCAGTTGATGCATCATGCGTTTGCTAGTAGCATCCTCAGCGACCCGTATCCGTGATTCTCGGCTGAATCAAGGTCATCATGATCATTACTTGAAAGGAAAAGGAAGATGTGTTAAATTTCTCTTGAGAATTTATAAAGTCTGCTGTGATGCACCGTGACTCGACCCCAGAATCAATGCCTACAGGTGCCACGCCCCCACCACTTCGTGGTAGGGTGGACGCATGGACCCACTTTCTTTGCTGAGTCATCGCTTTCAGGCGGCCACTCTTCCCTGCAGCTTCACTTTCAACTTACTTTCAACCCATCCTAGCAACCCAACGAGCTACGCGCATCCACGCTCAAGCCCTGCGCGCAAAGCTGAGTCCTTCTCCATCACATTTGCACTGTACAACTTGCAGTATCTACTTATTCGAATAATGGTTTAAGCGCCCTTCTCGCCCTCAACAGCCGGCTCGCGATCGGGGACACGGCTTCACGATGGCCGACGATCAGAATTTCTCTTCGTTCAATGAGGACGAGTGGAAGGCGCAAGAGGCCACCGATCAGCGCGAGATTGCGCGCCTCTTGGAGCAGAGCCAAGATGGTTCTAGCGGGGTTTTGAAACTAGACGACACTCCCTTTGATCAAACGAACAAAGCCGACGATGCGGAAGACTTCGAGGACATTAGCGATGATGATCTACCCGACGAGGAGCCCACCGCTGGTGGCTCGCTCGAGATCCCATCCCTAACCGATGATGGTGGCACCAGTAACGATGCCGATGATCTTTTTGGCGAAGGGCCGTCTTCGCCTACTGATCCCGTTGGAGACCACCCATCTCCAAGACCACGCGTGCACGATACCGAAGCCGGTGACGAAACTCAACAAACGGATACAGGGCTGAGCTTCTCTGGCATGAACTTTGATCCCGATCCGCATATGTATGGCGCCGCCAATCAAGACCCCGATATCCCTGCGCCTGCCGAAACCGTCGAGGACTTGCTCAAGGAGATGTGGCCAGCATTCAAGAAGGGGCGTACTCTCGTTTGGAGTGAACTACTGCCGCCTAAAAGAGCAACATGGAAGGGAAAAAAGCCCGTTAGGAAACCGAAGCATCTCGTCACAAGCAAGCTGAGTCTTGACCTTGCGCCAGATGACGAAAAGCAATTTCGCATCCCAGGACCAGCAATAACAGGGTCTCTTAAGCAGAGGATTAGCGCGTACGATTCTAAGCGACTAGTGCTTTGCGACAAGGACGCCGCGGAAAATGAAGACGAAATCGTTCAGTTCGATATCGATCAAGAATCCGACGGTGAGCCCGTCATGGGTTACACGATGCGCGATATTGAACTCGCGTGCCAAGATTGGGGCAAAGATATCGAGACGATTCAAGAAGAATTTGAAACCCGTCTGGCTGCCGAGCTCAAAGAAAGTAACAAGATCAGGCATGCGAATGCCGACCAAGACGACGAATGGGACGCGGAGTTCTTGCAAGATTTTGGGGAAGACACAAAAAGTCGGCCAAAGAAACGCAAGTTTGTTCCTTCTGGGCTTCCCGAGATACCCCGCTACACCGCGCCATCCTTTGATAACTTTGAAGAAAGTACAAAGCGTGGTGCTAAGCGCGTTCACTTGGATATTAGCGACCCTCACCTGTTGATTGAATCAGACTCGCAAGTCAACCCCAAACGTATTCGTCAAGAGGACAAGAGCAAACAGACTGGCGCTGGACGCTTGGGACGCACTATGGCACAGCGATTCAACTTGTCTAATGATGAAGCGTATGATTTGCTCAAGGAGAATCATCAGAGCAAGGTTCGTGCTACCCTCGGCAACATTTCCGTGGAACATAGTATGCCGGCTATCAAGTTGACCTGGCCATACTACAAGGTCCGGCTGCCAGGGACGACGGATGAGTACCATCGTCCTCGTTTCCGTTACAAGAAATTCTCGCATCATAGCATTAAATTCGACAAGCCCCAACATCAGAAGCGCAAGATGATGAAGGGCAAGGCCCACGAGGTTTTCCTCAAGTCAAAGGATTTGACTTTGGGTGATAACTCTACTGCCGTCCTCTTTGAATATTGCGAGCCACGACCCCGCGTTTTAAACAATTTCGGCATGGGCACCAAACTCATCAACTACTACCGCCGCAAGGACGAAAAAGATGAAGAGCAGCTGCCTAAATTAGAGCTCGGTGAATACCGTACCCTACTGCCCGAGGATCGTTCGCCCTTTTCGCTGTTTGGCACCGTGGATGCCGGCGAGACTGTACCCACGCTTCACAATGAAATGTACCGCGCCCCAGTCTTCAAGCACACTCCGAGAACAAATGACTTTTTGGTTGTGCGCAACACGACTGGCGTGGATGGCTCACGCTGGTATCTACACAAAATCGACCACATTCACGTGGTGGGACAGGCGTTCCCTTCAGTTGAAGTTCCGGGACCCCATAGTAGAAAGGTCACGAATGCTTCCAAGAACCGCATGAAGATGCTCGCATTCCGCATGATACGACACAGTCGGACAGACAACTGTCAGCTGTCTGAAATGACCCGACATATTGCGGATTCGACCGATACACAGAACCGTCAGAAGCTCAAGGAATTCTTGCAGTATGACAGAGACAGTGGAGAGAAGGGGATGTGGCGCCTGAAGCCCGGCGAGGTGCTCCCCGACGAAAATGCTATTCGCGCCATGATCAAGCCAGAAGATGTTAGCTTACTCGATGCCATGCAACTTGGCATCAAGGAGCTCGAGGACGCCGGCTATGATCCTCGTAATGCCACTATTGAAGACGAAACCCAGGCACCCGAGGATGTTGACGAAGATGACGGGGAGGATGACAGCAGCAAGATTACCAAAGGCGCCGCCAAAAAGGCACAAGAAAAGCAAGAGGAAACACTTGCAGACAAGATGGCGCCTTGGAAGACGACCAAAGCGTTTATTGATGCTTGCGCTCAAAAGGCCATGCTTCAGCTCCATGGCGAGGGTGACCCGACCGGACACGGACTGGGCTTCAGTTTTATCCGCACGTCGATGAAGGGAGGCTATATCGAGGCTGTCCAGGGACCTCTAGCAACCTCTGCAGACGCTATCGAACGTGAGAAGCGGGCCAACGGCGGGCATGCATACAACGTCAAGAAGCAACAAGCCATGTACGAGGAGGGCATCCGGGAAATTTGGGAGAAGCAAAAGACAACATTGACAGATGCAACACCACATGATGACAATGACGTTCAGCCACAGGAGGACGAGGACGACCGATTCAATGTTCAGGCGGCAGCGACACCGGCGCCCTTTGACGACGGAATCAGCCAGATTAGCGGTTTGACTTCATCCAGTCGTCATCAAAAGCGGGCAATTCGAATCAAGCGTGACTACCGTCTCCCGGACGGATCCATCCAGACACGAACGGAAGTGGTGCATGACCCGGTCGTCATTTCGCAGTACCTGAAACGACGCACGGAGGCGGAATTAGAGATGAAAGAGTACGTGAACCCCCGACTACGGACACTTGGGCTCAGCCGACAAACCTGGCAACGACTGACGCCCATGGTCCAATTCATGCTCCAAAACTCTGTATACACGAAACAGTTGACAAGCCTGGCACCGTCCAATTATGGACCGGGTGCCGTGGCAATTATGAAGAACTTGTCTGGCTTTGAGTTTAGAGCGCCTGCTTACACCTATTTACGTACAGCATCTACAGCGTGCGTCCGACGGGCAATGCCGACCATGACCGTCTTGCAGGCATTAGGTACGTCAAGTGGTTGTCGATCAAGGTGGCTCGTGACTAATCATGGTGGCATAGAATCAAGAAAGAACTCGAACGATTGGAGAAGAACAAGGCCCGACGACAAGCCCGAGAGCAGCAGAAAGAGCTGCATCAGAAAGCAGCTGCCGGCGACGCAGCATCACCTTCAACCGGAGGGGATAAAATCCCTACGGGCACTACTCGAAAGTGTGCCAATTGTGGCCAGGTTGGACACATCAAAACAAACAAAAAGTATGGAATTGACTTCCCCACCCCCACGCCCGCCTTTTGATTGGTGGGCGGCAGCCAAAGTGCGGCCAGAAGCAGCAGCAGATGCAGGTGAAGGTACCAAGAGAAAGCTTAGTTTTCCAAAGCTGCTCAGGGCTTCTGCTGTGCAGGCACGACGCCGGAATCAGCAACGCGCAAAGGCGCTGGTGAGTGCAGAGAAGCAGCGGGAGAAAGACGAGAGACGACGGGAAGAGGAGGTGCAGAAAAACGCGCAGAAAAAGTCGCAGGAGGAAGAGAGAGAGCGTAAGAGAGCACAGAAGGAGCAAAAGGAGCAGGAGAAGCTCACGCGGCGCCTCGAGAAAGCCGAGCAGGAAGAAGCAGCCAGGCTAGAACGGCAGCAATACAATGCCAGAGCTTCTCTTGCTGCCGAGCGAATTGCGGCCAGATTTCGATCAAGATTTGCGTCTTGATGCGCCGCGTCTACAGTCGATTGCAAGGGGAAATGGACGTCGACACATGCTGCTTTAGGGGACGTTGCTGGCTGCTGCTTACTATTGACCTATTACTGATCCGGCCCATTTGCTGCTGCTCATGACTTGCCCATGATGACTTGCTGAAGAGAATCTTTGCTAACAAATGCGCCTTACAAGGTTATGTCCTCTGCTCAACGGTACGATGAAGGCCGATGCTACGGCGGAGCACGGCGGGTTCGGCAGCTACAATGCCGGCAGTGCAGCTTCGCCATCGTGAAAGGCTGATGGACGGAGAAGGCTGGAGGCGCGATACACACGGAGGGGTACAGGGTACATGGCATACGCGGGTCGGAGTCTAGCTGTCTTTGCTTTGGCTTTTTTTTTTTTGGCTTTCAAGTACGGTGTCTGGCGTTTACAACAGAGAGAGGTGCATCAAGCTAGCCAGGTTGTTGCTTGCGGTTTACAGCAAAAGATGAGACTATCAGAGCCGTTGATTGGGCGAATAAAAATAGTAGCTAGGTGGAGAGAGCAATAATACCACAACGGCATATTCAACAAACTATTGACCGCTGCATCGAAAAGGTAGGCAGAGCAAACAATAGTAAACGTTTTAGAGTAGAGGTAGTTTGTTGAGCAGGGGAGAGGAAGCACGGCGCAGCGAATCATCAGACGAGGGAAGCATGCTGGTCAGTGGTACAAGAATAGAATGCTGGTTCCCTTTGTGCCTAGGTATTTACCACGTTTGGTGGAGAGAGAGAGCGGGCGACTTGAGCGTGGAATTGTGCATAAAAAAAATCTTTTTAGCGAGGTGGCTGGACTGGGCTGTGGCTTGAGGAGGGGACGTTTCGGGATGATGCGATTGCTGAAGATGATGTGTTTTTTTTTTTTGCTTTCTGGATACAGGCCATGACGGCGGTGTGAGAGGCGGGGGAGGGGGAAGGGATAGAGAGGCAGAGGCGGGCTGTGCTGGCTGGTTGAACCTAGATTTTGGCAAAAAGCCACGTGTCGAGTGGAATGTCAAACAATGAGGCCAACATACAATAGTTGGGAGAGGAGGGGAAAAAAGTGAGTGATGATGGAGAGTAACTAGCGCAAAGTTGTTGTTGCGGTGGGCTGCTGTAGTTCGATTGATGACGCTCCGCCCCGTTGCGTGTGTGTGTGTGTGTGCTTTATTTTTAGAAACCTGCGCCGCGTGCAGCCACACGTACCCCGGGTATCGCGCCCCGGAAAAAAACTAAACAAAAATGGGGGGAAAAAGGCTGGTGATGTATTCATGCACGCCCCCTTGAAGAGGGAAGAAACATTAGTTTTGGAGATTATCAGTCACTGAATGCCTCATGTGAGATGACGAAAGCGAGGCGCCGCGGCGGTTCGGCGAGCTTCGGCTTGCTGCGTTGGGAATTGCTGGGATGTGATGGGGGAGGTGGGGGGAATGGGATTGGTTTGCGCAACATCTACAGCAACCCCGGCGCTTGATAAAAAAATGTGCTTGACGGGCAATACTCGAAAGTGCCATGTACCGATAGCTTTTGATCCCTCGGGATTTTTACGTGTTGCTGACGACAGCAGCTTATAAGGCAGATAAGAGGCCGCATTATGAGATGGGGCACGTTTCTCTCGACAAACTAGTATTGGTTTCGACTTGATTACAATCGATGGACTCTTCAATCTTTTAGCGCGCCGGAGCTCGCCCACGACGACGAAACAAAGCAGCCACTGTCACCGCGAACCTTGGATGCGGGGCAAAACCCTTTTTTACCCCTGCTCTCCCCGCCGCCGCGTTTCTATTGTTAGAAATAGAAGAGAAAAAATAAAAGAACAATGTCTGTCGCCATGTGCGCTTGCTGCATCTGTATATGCGGGAGAGAGGGGGCAAAGGCAACACGCAGGGCGAACGGGATGTCAATCTCTAATCTGCATGCAGGTAACCTGACAGGTCGGGATCCAGAAACTACGGCTAAGTCGGTAGCAACTCGGCAACTGGCTGGCTGGTTAGAGTGTTTTGGGGCTGGAAAGACAGTTGACAGGGCACCTGGGGAAGCATGCTCGAGTCCGAGGGACGAGTTGCCTGCAGTATGGGCGCCTCAATAGCGTCGCGTGCTGATCAGCTTTTGACAGCTGCCGTCATTTGCTTTGCATGTGTATACTACACAGAATAGTTTCATTGCATTGAGTATCATTGCATTATGCATGCATCATCTTCTTGCACATTGTATCATTTAGAATTGCAAGTTGCTAATAAGAGCGACTGCCGTGGCTGCTAGCCCCCGACGGCCCTGAATGAACGGACAATCTTGTCGTGGCGCTGCTTCGGGCTAACAATAGCCGAGCTGGAGTGCAATGCTACGGGCAGATTCGTTGATCAAGAAGATGCGCTTCATGTGGAGGCATCTTTGATCTTGGAGGACGCACAAAATTCTCCAAGACGGAAAAAGCTAAAAGAGGAGGATGAGCATGACGGTGATGTTGATGATGCGACTTTTCGAAACGAGCTAGCAGAAAGATCTCGAGCAGATAGATTAGACAACCCCTGCCCGCCCTCTCCCATGTGGTTCCTAATCTCGTCCCAGTGGCTAACTAGTGCGACATGTCATGACCAAGTAACATGTAACACGACTTTTTGCTAGCCAGATGATAGGTTAAGCGAGACCAGACACGTTACGTTGGCAAGGGAGAGATGAGCAGAGGGCAAAACAGAAACAAAGGGAGGGGCAAGAAACGGCGATATAATTACTGGCGGTGCATTACGGGCGCATTTTTGTTCAGGAAACAGGAGACAGGAAACAGCACGGAGAAGAGCAGTTTATGCCGCCCAACTCGATACACGCAATTGCGGAGATAGATGGACAACCGTCGAAACAACGTTTTGGCCAACGCCCGTTTATTGCGGAGCTTCCATTTTGAGAGACGAGAAGCAGAACCCTGAGAAGTCAGAGTCCGAGTCGTGGCGCCCTTTTCTTTATTTTTTATTTTTTTTCTTCCTGGCACGTTGTCCAACAGCAGCAGCCGGTGGCGGTAGGGTTGGCGTATGATGGACCCAAACCCCTGATAACCAAGTAGTTATTATCGCAACCGTGTGGTCGCGAACACCCTACCTATGCCAAAGAAAGAAGAACGTCTACGGATCCAATGGGCAGCCTATAATGCTTGATCCTCGTCCATCTTTCTTACGTCAAACGCCGTCGCAAGCTCACGGGCCGAATTGAATAATTTTGCGCGAGCCGCGCGCGATTGCGGCAGTGAAAGATGGACCAACGCGGGTTGAGGTGGCGGTACACGTTGAAAGAACGGCGTGAATTCGGTAAATAAATAGACCAGTAATTACTTGTTGGGCCTAGCAGGAAAGCCAACACAGCCCCGATTATCGTAGTTTTGCAGCTGAGCCATCGCAGGGCTCCCATATGTGCGGATGAGTGTAATACTGTGTAATTATGGATAAAATATTGGTTGAGCTATTGCTGGGATTTGCAGAGGTCCGCACGTCATGAACCTGGGCTTGTGGCGGAGAGATGGAGAAAAGGGCAGCGAGAGGGATAGGATGATTTATTCATTTATTTACATATTTAGTTATTTATTATTTTTGCAACGGCGGCTGTGTCACGTCGGCATCATGCCGCGCGAGAAGAGTTTCAGTGAATTGAGGGAAAGAATGCGAGTAGTCTGTTGAAAAGTCGATTGCTGGCTGCACGTGTTACGTCCAATACTTGGACAAGAAGGAAATTATTGCTTTTCATGCCTGAAAATTGATTTCAAGCTTGAACCTCCACTTTAATAAAGGCGCAGATGGGGAGCTGTGAGCTGTGGAAAGCCGCATTGGAGATTACACAAGTGGACGGGACAACCAAAAGGCCCAGAGAGAAAAGCGCTGTCAGAAAAGGAATACTATCTAGCCGTTGCTCTGTTGATCTTGTGCATGTCTCGGACGACAAAGGAGGGGTGTGGAGTGAGAATGAGTAAATTAATAATAAAAGAAGTTGATGCAAGTTGGAAGATTAAGCCGAGCGAGTGGTATGCGTTAGTGCCAGGGTAGGCGATAGTGTAACAACGACACAGCTATCTCCCCATTTCCAGCTTATTATTGAGGCCAAGCAAGTCACTTGCTGTCGTCCCGTCTCTTGTCTGATCTCTTGATCTCTCTGCAGTCTATGAATAGTCTTGACAAGTCTGTGATGGGGTTATTTGTGGCTGAGAGGCACTTGCGGCTCGTTGGCCTCGGGCGCTTGCTAGGGCAGTCTAGTTGGTCTGCCTGGCCCTTTATAGCGGGGTGAGCCCCCCCCTCCCTGTTTTATGGTGGCGCTTTTGTTCATGTTATTTCCAGGTTTGTGTGACGCGGGCAAAGAGGGAGAGAAGAGCGCGAGAAAAAAGAGAGAGTACAGGGAATAGAAGAACCGGGCAGGCAGTCTGGTAGTTGCCTAGCGGAAGGGATAAAACATGACATGACATGTTGGTGAATGAGTCGGATACCGGTACGGATAACGGACAGATGGGTGCCTACCAGGCAAAGTAGAGTCATAATTTTAGGGCAAGATTTTGCTTGGAGTCCCCCCATTGGAGTGTCTGCCGAATATTTGTATCACCCTGCGATTTATTCCTGCGCGCGAAGCCAGATTGATTATTCTTCTGAATATTCCGCAGTATAAACGTTGGAGTTGGGACCACTAGCCCACTGACCATTGGCCCACTAATATGCCCTAAATAGAGGCTAGAGGAAACCAGCAAGCTGGCAAGGGCAAGGGGTAGGTACGTCTTAAGGTCCTCCGTACATTCATTCTCTTGAGGTGCATGTGCGTCGCAAGGTAGGTAGGTAGGTACATGTCCACGTACCTGCTGCGTTTGTCCTCAGAAAAATTTATTTACTGGCTAACTACCTACTTTTTCGCTCACCCATTGTCTGCTGGCCCTGTGTAAATAGTCTTCAAGCTTAGGTATACTTGCTCTTCACAGAGTAACGTATTAGTTATGGCTGGCATTTGTGCATAACTTGCAGCTTCCACCCTTGCAGACCCATTATAATTTATCACTAAGGTAGCCCCAGCTCAGCCGAGACTACCTATCCCACAGCAGCACAGACAGACAGGCGTTTCTCTCTAAAAAGGGTTGGACCACCCCCCGCTAAGCAGTTAGCAGGAGAGACCCGTAAAATAATGTTACCTTTGCCTAGGTACCCTCTCCAAGACTCCAACTGCCCAGTACCAGTAACTCCCCCTTCCCGCCCACCACCCCCATCCTAACTTGTTCTTTTTTTTTTTTTTTTAAACCTCCTCCCATGAACTGAACACGATCATGGTCTATTATTAGAACCCTCCAACGCCAGATCCAGCCCCATCATCCTGCACGACCAGGCCAGGCTTCCTATTCGACCAACTGTGATAGCTTCGTCCGTTTCTTCGCCCGTTTTCCCGTCGTCGTTTCTGGCTTCCTTTGCCTCTGAACCGTTGAAGTCGTCCTTCTCTCTTTAGCGCCGCCGCCTTTTGCTTGTTTGCGCCCGCCACGAGCCCCTCGCTGTTACATGCCCTGCGAGCGACTCCCTCTCCTCGTCCTCGATCTTCCCCTCGTCGTCGTCCGCTCCTCCATCAACGCTACCCATCGCACGCAGCATCCTGCCTCTATCCGTCATCTGCTCTCCGCCGTCCTGCAGCCCGCCAACTCGCCGCAGCTCCGCGCCTTCGCCGCCCCAGCCTTGCGACTCCCCCATAGGTCCACTCCCTCGTGCGGCCGTTTGCCTCCCTACCCCCCGGCTTGCAACCTCGACCACTTCTCCTCAACCCGCCCACCGCTCTGCGACTTGTTCGACCCGTCATCGCTGCCACTGCGGATGCGCCTGATTCCGTGCACCGACGAATGCACACGGCTCCTCAAGGCTTGAGCTTGTCCACCCGTCAACCTTCTCCACGCCCGTTTGTTCCCGCTGCGACACGGCCAACATTACACTTAAACTCGGCGCGTAGCCCTGCTCTCTCCGGGTTTCTGCCGCCATCACTCCCGCTTGTTGATTCACATACAATCCAGTCACCATGGGTCGCAGAAAAATCGAGATCAAGGCCATCAAGGATGATCGCAATCGCTCAGTGTATGTTTTCCACGCTGGCGTCTGCCACAAGTCTTTCACCCAACACACGTCTTCTAACCAACATGCTTCACATATAGTACGTTTCTGAAGCGCAAAGGCGGTCTCTTCAAAAAGGCCCACGAGCTCTCTGTTCTCTGCTCTGTCGACGTCGCAGTCTTCATCTTTGGCAACAACAAGAAGCTCTATGAGTACTCCTCTGCTGACATGCACGATCTCATTACTCGTCACCAATTTGTGAGTCAGCTTCCTTGCCTTGTCCGTCATTTGCATGCGACTAACAACCCTCAAGCATGGCGGTCCCAACGAACACAAAGGTCCAAACGACTTTGCTGGCGGAGACGATGGAGACGACGACGACGACCCCGACGCAACACCTCCCCGAGGTCACGAAGAGGCCCAGATGATGCCTCCCCAATTTCACCCTCAACATGCCCATTTCCCGCCGCAAATACGTCACCACACTCCTACAGCTTCTCCCCCAGTTTCCAATGGCGCGCCTTTCCCAGGTCATCACACTCATCAGCTTCCTCCCCGCGGTCACTCGCCACATCCGCCCATGGGACGCCCCGATTCGAGAAACGATGGCCGTCGCATACCCTCGACCATGGTTCCTCCGCCCGCTCCTGGCAATCATCCCGGCTCCCATCATGGCATCACATACATACCCGCGCCTCCCATTTACAATGGTCCTGCTGCTCCCTCGCAGCCCATGATGCATGCTCACGGTGCCCAGTATTATCCTCAGCAGCAACAGCATGCCCATCAACCACCGCCTCCCCAAGCCTATGCCGACGATCGTCGCCCGCCTCAACCGCATCCGCAGCAGCCTCAACCTGGATACGCGCCTCAACCACCACAGCAGCCTCAACCCGGATACACGTCTCAACCGCCACCTCAGCAGCCTCAACCCGGATACGCCTCTCAACCACCGCCTCAGCCCATGTCTATGCCACCACGTCCCGACATTCAGCAGCCCACGGCCATGCCACACCCACCTCTGCCGCCAGATCGTCGTTCCATGGATCTCCAACCACCGTCCTTTAGAGATGCAGCTCCCGACATTGACGCCCGCCACCCGCCTCTACTCAACACAGATGCCGCTATCAAGAAGCTTCCTGCACGGAGATCGCACAGTATTTTTACGCCCGTAGAAGAGAACCGATCTATTTTGGGGCAACATTCCAGATTGTTCAGCACTGACGAATCGACCATCAAAGAAGAGCCTTCCAGCCGTTCTCAGTCCGTTGATGCTGGCGCCCCATCACGGACGTCGCCTCCACTACCACGCTCGCATAGCTCCATGGACAAATCACGAAACGTTTCACTACCCGACGCCGCCTTTGCGCCGCCGTCTCGAACGAACAGCATCACCGCGGGTCCGTTGTCCGCCAGACCGCGCGGTCCCAAGCTCACCGTGCAGATCCCGGATGGAGGCTCCGAGCAAAGTGGAAGTGCTGTCACTGGAGAATCCAGCTCGCCACGCAATCCTGCAGATACTCCGACGCACACGCAAAGGCGGCATGGCTCCATCGTGTTACCACCGCCCTCCCCATCTGCTTCCGCGCTGTTGTCTGCAGGAGCTACCGGGCCGCCGAACCCATTCGCGAGACCGCCGGTCAATCCCCAAGGAATAGGCAACACTGGAATGGGCAACACTGGAATAGGCAACAGCAATCCCAACAAGAACGAAACACCGCAATCTGCGCTGCCATCGAGGTACCTCAACGGGGAATTCTTGCCCAGCCCGAGCAGCTTCTATCCCGAATGGAATTACAAGGCTAGCGACAGCAATACGCTTCCCAGCCCGCTCAATTTTTCGACACCCGTCGTGGGATCCGGCCCCAGCTTCTTGACCCAGGATCAGAGCCAGATGGCCGCATCATCGGCCCCGATGATGGCATCGTCCGCAACGGCGACAGCTGGTGCGCTTGACAGCCTCAAGTCGCGAGAACCGTTGAAGCGAAAGAGCGAAGGTTCGGCGACGTCGAGTGCAAGCAGCAACGGGCCCGCAGCAGAGCCCAAACGAGTCAAAGTTGAATAACGGCCGATTTTGAATTGCTTTGACTTGTGAGCAAAGCACACCCGCGGGGGAATGATGACCTTGACTCTTGTTTCGAACAAGACTTTTGCGTTGTCTCTTCCTTTGCTTTTTTTTTCTTTGTCTTTTAGTTGCAGCATTTTTACTGATACCCATTCGCGCCATTCGGACGACGCTTATGTACATGCTGTGGACGAAGGCTTCTTGATGGATGCCGACGATTTCTTTTTTTCGTATACATCTATCTTGTTTTGTACTGACCCCATTTTTCATCTGTCGTATACGCTATAGATACCGACTTCTTTTTCGATTTGGTTTACACGCCCTGCTTTTGTTCATTGTTTACCGTCTCTGAGAACGATTCTCTCGACTCGGTCCTGTCGCTTTATTTTTTGCATTGGCTTTTCTCTTTTTTTTTTTCTTGTCATGTTCTCTCAGAGGGTCTTATGTTTGGCAAGGATAGATGGAAATGGAGTACCCAGATATGGGACAATGGCGACAGTGTAACGCCGATTTAGGAAAATATGTCATGCTGCATGGAGTATAGCCAGATGGGAATCAGCCCAAGGATGACAATACAACTTTTCCATGTCATGATGTCGAACGACAATGTGAGGTCTTGACGTAATCATTCATGTATGACTTGTATCACAGGTTCGAGGGCTGCATGATAAGTCTTGAAGCAGTGTTACAATTGCAACTTTCAAAGCAAAAATTCCTATCTGCAAGAGACCTACCTATAATCCTGGCTCGAAACAAGAGCAGGAAACACAAGAAGAAAATACAACAAACTCCTACCAACTCCTCTGAAACTCCATATAAAAAAGAAGAAAAAAAACGCATGCTCCGTTATCCTCGTATACCCAGCTGTGTGTTCTGTTCCGTCCTACCCCTCCTTTTTTTCAGTCCAATTAATGATGCAAAAACTTGTTAAATCGTGATGTGTAGTAACACACGGGGAGAAGAGAAAATTTCCCGCCTTTTCAAGCGTGGGATGTACCATAGTTGCGGCTATTGCGGTTGTTGCTAATGTTGCCGCGCGCATCCTCCCAGCTTGCGGCAAAGCGCCGGCCGGTGGCCGCCAGCAAGCTCTCTTCCTCATCCTCCTCGGCGTCCTCGTCGAGCTCGGTGAGATTGACGCGGGGCGCGCGGAAAAGGGCGGTGACGACGACGACAAGAAAGACGGCGAGAAAGACAAACTGACCCCAAAATGTGACGATGCCGAAAAAGGGCCATGTGGTGGTGATGCGATTGAGAAAGGTGGACATGACGGAGGGTGTGCAGGCGCGGGCGGCAAAGGGGTGCTCGAGCGAGTGGGCGCAGGGGAGGACCTTGTCGGGGTTGGCGCGGCAGTCGGGAGACATGCCGGGGGCGGGGGGCTCGAGGCTGCAAAAGGTCTGCGTGCCGAATACGCTGTACTGAGGCGCGACGAACATGGCGACGGCGTAGTTGACGGCGAGGGTGATGAGGCCGAGCATGACAGTGGCGATGAGGAGGGCCTGGGGCGCGGTGCGGCCGCGGCGGATCTGGAAGATCCGGATCCAGAGAAAGCGGATGCCGACGGAGGCGATGCCTGAAATGGAGCTGCTGAAGAGGTGCAGGACGAGCAGGGCCATGAGAACGTAGTCGATGGGGAAGACGCGCGCCGTCTGGACAAAGATCCAATTAATGGGCTGAAAGACGCGGATGCGATCTAGGACGTAGCCGCAGCGCTGCTTGCAGACCGAGTGGGTGGCCTTGTCGATACCGGTGATGAGCATGGAGATGGCGACGAGGACAGAGAGGAGCAGAAGGAGGATGCCGCCAATCATCTTGACGGGGCGAAAAAAGGCACAGACCTGCAGCCAGGCGTGGTAGAGGCGGCTATGGCCCTCACCCTGCGCCTCGGCAGCAAGGCGCTCACGGCGCACGAGCGTCTGCTCCTCGCGGACGAGGGCGTCGAGCTCGCGGCGGTCCTTGCGCGTCATGCTATCGTCGTGGCGGCCGGCGTAGCGCATCTCGAGTTGGCGCTGGCGCTCGCGGTTCTGCGCGAGCTGCGAGGCCGTCGTGGCGGAGAGCTGCGGCGCCGAGATGCTGGGCGCCGACTTGATGAAGGAAATGGGCATAAGAGCGAGACCGGCGCCGGTGTAGACAACGTAGAGGAGGGTGCCGAGGGTGACGAGAAGGCCGAGCGCAAACGTCAGCGCCTTTTCGCCGTTGCTCTGCGAGACGAGGCTGTCGAGGTAGGAGGACGCCAGGTTGGCCCAGTCTTTGCCGGGACCGCCGCCGCGGCCGCCGGCGGCGGGCACAAAGAAGCCAATGAGGAAGAGGGCGACGACGAGGGCGACAAAGAAGAGGGTGTACTTGGTGGCGGCCCAGAGCCGCGAGCGCCAGGTGCGGCCCTCCTCCTCAAACTCAATCTCGTCGTACTCTTCGTACCAGAAGTAAGCAAACGGGATGAGCAGTAGGCAGAGGAGGGCATCGACGCTATAGAGGGTATAGTAGAGGACCTTGAGTGAGAGGAGAATGTCAGCAACGCGCTCCGGCGTGGCCCAGTGCTTCTTGACGCCGAGCCGCGCGGACCCTGTGGCGGAGACGAGGGCGATGTCGACGGGCAGTAGGAGGACAGTGGCGAGCAGCGCCGTCAGGCTGACGACGGCGACTGCGCTGACGACGGCGGAGCGCTCGCGCGGCGTCTGCCACGTAAAGGTGGTGATGATGGCCGCGATCAGGCAAAAGGCGACGGCGCAGGCGTAGGCCACCCAGATCAGGCTGGTCTGGATGAGACCCGCGTCCGCCAGCATAATGACGACGGGGGAGCTGTAGAAGCTGGGAGTGCTGATGGTCCGTCGGTGGGATTCGATGGAGGCTGCGATTGGGGGTTGATTGTGATGACAGAGAGTTGTGAGTACGTCGTGACGCAATGAAGAAAGTTGGAGTATGGAAGTCTGCATAAGTGAGCAGTACTAGTGCACAACAGTTGTGCAACCATGGCCGACGAATGCGGCGCTGCAGGCGCAGTAGGCACCCAGGAGCTTTACCACGAGTCTCATAACACGGTGCTACAGGAGCGCTGGAATGCTGCTACAGTGCTTCCCACGGCGGCGGTGCACAGGTCGCTCTGCGGATCATTCCACTGCCGTCTGTAGGGTAGCATTTTAGGATAGATATGGTTAGTTATAATTTAGCTATATGCTACAGCGAACTTGGAGAAATTATTATTATATTAAATTCAAGGAATCAATTAAGCTTTATTATTACCTAGTATTATATAGAGTTTTATTTAGTAGTAAGACTAAAATTTCTTTAATTTCTATATTAAAGTACCTATAATTACTTTATACCCCTTTAAATAGATATATACTTAACCTAAGAACTACTATAATATCTAATATTATTGTAGAATAAAGCTAAGTGCGCCGGTTTAGGCTACTAAATCTAGCGATAAACGTCGCCGCCCTTAGTAGGAAAGACTGGTAGGGCGGCTACTATTTTCAGTAGGTATAACTTATACCCCTTCTACACTATTATATATACACCCTACTCTACCTACTTTCTTTATATAAAAGTAGCTTGCCTAGCCTAGACCTATCTAATAATATATTCTATTTAATAGTCTTTTATTTTCCTTCTTTAGTTATAATAATTTACTATAATATTATAAAGACTCTTTAGAAGGCTATAAAGTAGCGTTATTAAGATATAGTAACAGTAATAAAGATTATATAACTAATATTAAGTATAGTGATATTAGTAATAAAGATATTAAAATACTTCCTTCTAAACTAGACCCCTACTAGCTAACTATTATAATAGAATTAGATAAGGATAAAGAGATTATTTACCTATATAAAGTATTATATTATAAAGATATTATTTTCTAGACCATTAGGGACGTAAATAAAGGAGAAAGAGATCGGATGAAGACGGCTATAGTATGGAGCTTACCAAGAGCACCGGCTGAACGCTATCCAGCTTCGTTCGCTTGACGTTTCTTCTTGCCTTTTCTGCCCTGCTTCTCTCGAAGCTGCTCCTGCAGTGCTTCAACGACAGTCAGATCTGCCTCTTTCGTTGCTGCATCAATTGCGGCTTGCAGTGCTTCGACGGTAGTTGCAAGAAGAAAGGCCTCCAGCGAAAGATTGATGATGTGGCCGCAACAACGAATACGGCGCTTCCTCTCATCAAATTCAATGCCCAATTAATTAAGCTCTGTCCCAATAGCCGCAACACAGGTGTCGTTACTAGAGGCATTACCCCTAACAATACACCCAGTCTTCTCGGCAATCTCATAGGCTTTAATCACCTCAAGCATATGAGCTGCCATGGTCTCTCCTGAAGGTGATAAGCGACATTGTGGAAGTGCCGAAAGCGCCTTTCGAAGGACGTATTCACTATCGACAAATTGAGCGCAGATAGGAGGAATGATTTGCGATTTGTAGCCGACTCTTGACCGTTGCATGGTGCTTGCGGAAGCTGCGTTCAACACGGATCGGGATGCTTGAATGCGATTCGATCAGGAGGCTTTCG
Source organism: Beauveria bassiana ARSEF 2860 (assembly GCF_000280675.1). NCBI lineage: Eukaryota > Fungi > Ascomycota > Sordariomycetes > Hypocreales > Cordycipitaceae > Beauveria > Beauveria bassiana. Next base: position 722,399 of record NW_007930848.1, read on the forward strand.
ACTTCTGGGTTAATAGACATGGGGAGTGCTTGATACTCAGCTCATTCGACGCAATTGAATGCCATTCGGCGGCGAGAAACAAGCTGGATCTGTGCTTGATAGAAAGCGTCACGGTCAATTGCACAGCGGAGCTTTTCTCTTACGTCGTAACTCTCCCTATTGGCCTGCTTTTGTGTCGCATTTTGGAACGACAAATCGAGCGCCATTAGACGTGACTTCCTGCCCTTCGACTCGGCAGCCTCAATATTATCTGCCTTGAATGTCGAAAGCACGCAGAGGCCATGTCGACAGATGACCCACGAGACTTCCAGCTTTGCAAGATTGGGTTCAACCTATATTATTGCGGCAAATGCGCCAAGGAGGTCGGATGGTAGACTGGGGCCGGCGGGCCGGTCGTGATGGACGAGCTACTTAGGTACACGTGCCACGCCCCCACCACTTCGTGGTTGGGTGCTGCAGGGTTAGGTGGCTACCATAGCCACGTGGTCATAAACGTATTTCCTAAATATAAAAGCTACTTAAAATACTAAAAATATAATCTAAGTGTTTCTAGATATATAAGCTACTTTCTTAAATAAGAAGCTAAAAGTCAGCTTTTATATAATATTATTAGATTTTAAAAAGTATAATTAAAAATTGAAACATTTTTTACTAAAAATATTTTTTATATATTATATAAGTAATATAAAAATATATAAAAAATACGTATTAAGAGAAATCTCTTTAAATAAGAATACCATCTTTTATTTTATTTTTAAATATTTTACTAGATTTAATAAAATTAAAAAGTACTGTTTTAATAATTTCAATATCCCTTTTTTTTATATATTTTTTTCTAATTAATTATATAAATATTTTAGATTTTTATATTAAGAATATAGATTTACTTAGAAATTTAAGTATATTTTTTTAGTTTTATATAATAAATTAGTAGACTTAATATCTACTATAATAGTTTATTAGTAGATTGGTGGTGTCTACGTGGCTACGGTGGCCACCTAGCCCTCCAGCACCCAACCACGAAGTGGTGGGGGGCGTGGCACGTGTACCAGCTTGAACGAAAAAAAAACAGCGGCGATATTCGAAGCTAACAGTTGAGAAGAGGTAATGGTTCAGAAGAAAGCGCTCAGGTACTGGATATGGTCTAGATGGAAAATTGGAATCGTCAGTAGGTTTATTATGTGTACGAATAAGCGGCATAGGAGCAATACTTGACAGACTAGCCTACAATGCTCCTGCGGTGGTAAATGTAGCTAGTAAGCCAAGAAAGAGGATGAATGGTGTGCTCCTTTATTTGCAGTGTCAAAGCAGCTGGGCTTCTCTAAATTTGCTTTGGCTCGGTGTTGATACATGGCAGTGCGACGTAAGTTGGAGACAAAGCCCGTACTTGTCGCCGCTTGGCGCAGTCCAATCTGAACCGGGAAAAAACAGCACTTGTGCCTGTGCTGAAAATTTCCAGGGCCGTATTCATTCAAATCTTGTGTTGTCATGGTGAAGCCATTTCTCATGGTCGTTGTTCCAATACACATGCTAACGCCTAGAAGGACGGCTTACGCGAGAAAGAATTAATGATACTACTAGCAAAGCGAAGTTATAAAGACGGCTAGAAGCATTACTATGCTGCTAAATATAAGAAGTACCTAGTGTTAGACTTACTTTAACCGTCTCTATTATTAGTCTTAGAGGTAGGCACATAGGAGGGTTATATACCGTTAGTCTAATATAATCTACTAAAATACTAGTAATATAAGTACTAGAAAAGAGTATAAAAGTAAAAAAAGAACTAATCTATAAAATATTAAAACTAGATTAATTACTTAATTAATATAATTTATAGTAGTCCTAAAAAATACTAAATATATTAAGAAATCTAATATTATAAAAAAATCTAGGAAAGACTCTTATTACTATTAGCTATACTTAAAGTCTATAACTTATTAGTATATTTATATCTTATAATATAAATACTAAAAAATAATAATATTTAACTAATATATATTTAAAGCTACTAATAGTAATATAAGTTTTAATTTAGCCTATATCTAAAGTAGTAATTAGTTATTTTATACTTTAAAATAATAACAATTTAGAAGAACTAAGAACATAGGAATTATTATATTATATAACCTTTTTACTTTATATAAAAACATTTATTAGGTATAAGTATTAACTATAGGCTTTATAGAGGTTATCTAGAGGTTTTATAAATAATGTATAGAGTATAGTAGGGACTTATTAATATAGATCTAGAGTAACTATAGAGCTTTATAAAAGAAGATTATTATGTCTTCTGATAAGCAGATTCTTTCTAAATTAGGCAATTTACTCGGTACGGCAGCTGGCAGCTTGATTACGCGGTGCATCAAGGTCGTGACTATTCTCTCCTTCGTTATAAATGCCAACTTTCTCCAACAGCGCTACCTAGGCTAGAAGGTCGCCGCTCGTCCTGGTGTTTAGAGGATTTTCCTTGCTACTGTGGGTTTTTCCCCATGCTGTCACGTAAATGCGAAGGCTAGGTTTAAGAGCAAACTACTCACCAGCATCTCGAAATTTTAAGAATGCTTTATATTTTTGAATACTATAGTGTACCTCCATACTCGTGGGCATATACGTGCATGACTTCACTTCACCTTCAGAGACTTTACAAAAGGTAGTAACTCAGATCTAAAAGCCCTGATCTACTGGATAGACATACCAAGTTGGGATCTCGGGTCATGCTCAGGCTCATCTTCTTAGCCTTTTTTTGTCAGCCGCTTCCAAAATTTCAGTACTCCTCCTGGCCGGGCTAATGAGTCCGCTTTGCGCTTATTCTGGCTCTTTGTTTGTTGCGTGGGCGCTGCCATTGACTGTGTTGGTATATTTGAAGCCGAGTCATTTGGGAGAGATGCCTGTCTTGATGACAGAGCCGAGCTTGACATGTTTGACATGTCTTGCGGTGTGGGGAAGGAAGATCGTTCCGACTTTGGTGAGAGTGTGGAGTCTTCCATTGCAAATGTAACTGAGCGATCAGGATCAGGGAATCCTTGATCTCGGGAACCGAATTCAAGCCTGATCTGGCGCGCTGTCTCACGGTCAGGATCTCGCTGCCTGTACCCGGCTTGTTTAAGTAGTTGTATAACATCATCATCTGAGATAAATTCTTTCCAGGCTTTGCGTCCCGCTGGGAGGATATTGGGATCCGCACCATGCTCAAGAAGCAGGTTCATGATGGGAAGCATACGCTTCTTTGCAGCGTAGTAGAGCGCCGTCCTTCTTCCAGAATTCATGCCGTTTACATCATGGCCCAAGCTTAGGAAGAGATTGATCATAGGGATGTTGCCTGTGGTTACGGCCTGTTTTATCGTCACAGCTCGTCGTAAACCTGTGACGGCTCTGCAACAGCGTGACTTGCCAAAAGCCAAGTTACAGATAGCTTTATAGTTACGGCTTGATGGCCGAAGATCAAGCCATTCTTCTGGTGTAAGGCCACTCTCATCAAACAAGCCCCGAGGCTCTTCAATAGCAGCGCTGCCGAGCAGGACCTTGATGGTAGCCAGATCTCGATTATGAACAGCCAGATGAAGAACGGACCAGCCATGATTGTCCTGATAAGAGGCATTCATTTTCATGCGCTCGTCTTCCAGAAGACACTGGGTAACTTGAAAATGGCCCATGTAGGCTGCATGATGTAGTGCAGTCCACCCGTGACAGTTTGCCTTGAGCGCGTCCGCGCGTCGTGAAAGAAGCAGCTTCACGATAATAGCATGCCCTCCATTGGCAGCACAATGCAGCGCTGACGTGCCATATGAGCTCACAGCATTGACGTTGGCCCCTGCTTCCAACAATAAGCGCACAACTTCCAGATGGCCCTCTTCCGCTGCCCAATGTATGGCAGACCAGCCATTTCGATCACAAGAATTTGGATTTGCGCCCTTTTCGAGGAGCAAATGTACGATGAAGTGGTTGCCTGCAGCAGCAGCTTCGTCTAAAGGCATCATCATTGGCCCCTTCAGCGTCCTCGACAGATTGGCACCGCGGTCCAGAAGCAATTGAGCAATATTTATATAACTCAGACCGACTGCCCAAGCCAGCGCAGACTTTCCATCCGGACTAGCTGAGTCAGGGCTCCCAGCGCCTAGGGACAAAAGTTTCTCAGTGGCCTCGGTCTTGCCAGCAACCACAGCCCAGAGGAGAGGAGTAAATCCATAGTTGTCAATGGAATCAGCGTCAACGCCGTTGTCGGTCAGAATTTTTATGCCTTCAGTGTTGCCCACCTGTGCAGCATAATGCAAAGCTGTTTGACCGTTGTCGTCGCAGAGATTCATAATCGATCTATCGCCGGCGCTGAGCAAAAGATCTATGATAGCAGGGTAAAAAGACTGTTCCACGAAGACGTAGTGGAATATCGTTCTGCCGCTTTTGTCTCTGCTTCTCAAGTTTGCGCCGCCCTGAATCAAAGACTCAGCCAACTGGAGATCGCCGGTCTGCACGGCGTGGTGAAGCGTTGTCATTCCTGCCTCGTTTTTATCCTCCAAGTCAAGTCTTCTTACTGATGAATTAAGACCTTCAGCTTCGATATCCATATCGACATTCACTGCCTCAGCATCGCAATCGTCGTCTCGGAAAACGAGATCTTCGTCGTCGTCCAGTACACTGTACATGGATCCACGGAACTGTACTAACCCAGGCCCAACCTCATTAACTAATGGTTGGTCGCTATCAAAGTTCACAGTGTTCTCGTCCTCATCGCTCGGCAGCTTTTGTAATGTAAGCAAAGCAATTTCTTTTAAATGACCGGCAATGTGTGACTGCAGAGCTTCGCTCGCAAAGACGAGACTCGACTCGACTTTCTCTGGGGGCTGGAAATCATCATTAAAGGGGCATTGCAGCATCTTATCGAGAATCGGCCTTCGTGCGGCGCTGCTGAGAATCCCGGCATGAGTTTCAGGCACGCCGTGCTCTCTGATCGAATGCTCTTGGTACTGAATTTCCTCCTTGAACATTATTGGAGCGTGAGAAGGGGCTCTACACTCCCATGCATGCCCGTGAGCGTTTTGCATGTGGCTGATCCAAGTTTTTGACGTTTCGAATGTTGGCGGAGCGATCGACTCATGCTTTCCTTCCAAGCAGTGTGGAAAGACACAAATAAAGGGCTCCAAGTCTCCGATTACGTGATTTCTGAAGCACGTTAGGTCAGAAATGAAATCGTTAACCAAGTGTGCTCAGCTTACTGCCACAACGTTGACCTTGAACTGGTCTCAAGCTCGATAATAACGCCACAGTACGGGCATTCTGGTGACGACGGTATTGGCGGGAACGATAGTTTATTGTTCACCACAATAGATTTAGCCCGAGGGACCTCCGTTGTAGACTTCGCGTAGAAAGCGCCAACAGCAGTCTGTCGAGCCGTCGTCGCATTCGTCGCTGGCGCTGGTACAAAATCGGCTGTTCCGGATGGTTTATTGCTCCTCTCAGGCTTTTGGAATACGCCCGCAGCAAAACTCACAGCCTGACGCGGCGCCTCCTTCATCTTGGGTAGTTGTGGACGAACAGCTTGGGTGAATTGTGGATTCTGAATACTCAAGTCAATGCGCCGTCGGTGGGATCGCTGATAATACAGCCGTCGAAGTCGCAGCTCATTCGCTTTGACTAATACTTTGCGAAGTGAATCAGGCGCCTCGGGAAACCGGAAGCGAATGTAGCATTCTGTGTAGAGACGTAACTCAGCTATAGCGGTATTTGCTTCTTCATCGTCAATGTATCGTTCGATTTTGCGAGCCCGGTTGGCTTTTGCGGACTTTCGAACGGCATTAGAGAGACGGAAGAGTCGTGTCACGGTGCCGTGGATTGTGATTGTGATTTTCGAAATATTCTCTTCTGCGTGATCCAGCTCACTATCCGAGTCGCTTGAATCATAGTAATCGGTTCTTCTTGCGACTTCGGAATCTGTGTTTTCACCTATGCGCTGTTTTTTCCTTCTCCGTTTCGGACTCGGTGGTCGGTGTTCATCGACTGGTTGCACTTTTGTCGAAGATCCCCATCAGCATAAATTTTTGGCCTACAGCCCATTCCAAAATCATGCAACGACAGACACTCACAAGAATCTAAAGTCTCACAGATAACGTCCAGGAGCTGATGTAAAATCTGAACAACTGTGGGACTGTATCGGAGTCTGTAGTCCAGCGAAACATTGAGTGGTCCATAGACATCCATGTTGTTCGCCCAGAGTGTGAAGCGTGCCAACTGGTCATCCACTATCGTAGGATCCGGTACGATATCTGTCATGGCCATTTTCCTCTGGAAAAGAGAGCTGCACTGGGCTGCGTGCTCTGCAATGGTCGGGCAGAGGCCCTCTTGAAGAAAGACATCTTCAGTTAAGTTGTTCTCCATGGTACTCAGCCTACTCGTGGCGACAGAGAGGAGGAACTGTAGGCGACGTCCCTGTGGGTGTGTAGAGTATATACGAGCTGATGCCCGTCGGTGCGTAAGAAGAGGAGAGAGGAGGAAGGGAGGGAGCAGAAAATCCTAAAATTGTAGACAGCACAAGCAAATCGAGACGAAGATGGATGGGATGCAAAATTTATTTTATGTGCCTCGGCGAGGGACAAGTTATGCCGCTCAGCAACTGGCGAAGTGATGAATTACGGTACGGCTGCTCGGGGAGGGCGATTCAGAGCCCATCAATATTCAGTGCTTTCGGTACTTCCGCTCCATGCTGCTAGCGCCTATCAGGCCGGGCGCGACGCCAAAAGACAGGTGTAGGGGGGAATCGTAGTACAGTGTGTACCAAAAGGTAACGGTTAAAAAAAATAAACACGTAACTAACGTAGTAAACCTAATATTTAAAAAGCTATATTTTCTAGCTAAAATAAGTCTAAATTAATTTTAATATTGTATAAATCTTTCTAAATAATAAAAAATCTTATTAATATAATTTAATATTTTATATATTAGCTATTAACTATTATTAATATCTAAATATAATAAAGTATTATATTAATAAAGTTATTTAGTAAGTCTTTTCTAATTACTTTTTATATTTTAATTATAGTAAAATTTAATAATTTATTTAAAAAAATTTTAGGTTACTAAATTTAAAATAATCTTTTTAAAAAATTTAAATTTCTTCTTATATATTTTAGAATTAAAATTTAATAAATAATTAAACTAAAAATATAATTAATAAGTAAA
>NW_007930849.1:0-1835 GCF_000280675.1 Beauveria bassiana ARSEF 2860
GACAAAATATTATTTTTATAAAAGCTATAAAAACCTAGGCTAAGGCTAGGTTAAAAATAACCTTACTTATTAGAGTATATAATATATTAATAGTAAATTACCTTTATAACTAAAAAGTATTTTATAAAATATAAGTCTTCTTTTATAAACCTTTTATAAAATTAGTTTAGTCTTATTAATATTTTTATTATTATAAAATAAACTATATTATAAAATATTACTAAAAGATATTATATTATAGCTAATATATAAGAGTAACTTACCTAAATAAGACTAAATACCTTATAATAATTAACCTAATAAAGAAGAAGTATATTAACTATAAAAAGAGATACCTTATATAAGCCTAGGCTTACCTTATATAAGCTAAGTATTAGAGATAAACTAATAAAAAATACTAATATAAGCCCTTTACTTTTATAGTTTAATTTTATTAAGACTAACTATTATATTTACTAAAGGTATTATTATTATAAAAGTATATTAAAGCTAAGCTATTAGATCCTTAAATATATTCTTATTCTTTAAGATATTTTATAAAAAGCCTTATAAAAGTTATCTTCTCTTAATAAACTAATAACCTTTAGGTAATAATAATAAGAAATTACCTTATATAATTATAGTTAATATAAACTTATATTATATTTAAATTAAAATAAGACTAAACTCTTTTATTTAATATTTTTATAACTTATAAAGATATTATTATAAAATATTTATAAGAATATATTAAATATTACTTTAATACTTTATTATTTAATAAAACTAGATATTATAATAATCTAAAAGATATCTTTAATTTACCTTCTTCTTTACCTTATATTAATATTATATTAATATCTTTAAAGCTAAGGAAGAATAATAATTTATATATATAAGAAAATTAACCTAGAAAAGTATAATATTACTTTTTACTTTAATAATTATTATATTACCTTTATAAATATATTAATATATTTTATTAATCTTTACTTTACTTTTAAGGTAAACCTAGCCCTCCTTTTACTTATACTAAACCTAAAGTTATTTTATATAATAATAAGAGATTTTAACCTTTATTATCTACTCTAAAATACTTATAAAAGATATTTTAAATATATTAACTAAATACTTAAAGTACTAAATTAGCTTAATACTAAGCTAATTATATTAAAAGGTATATTAACCTAATATTAGCTAAATAGATATATAAGTATAATTAACTTCTTTTAAAGTTTACTTAGTTTAGAAAAGAAATATATAAGATACCTTTAGGTAACTTAGTTAGGTCTAACTATATCTTATAACTCCTCTAACTTAAAACCTTTATAATATTAGAAGTATTAGATAAAAGACTATAAAAGAAAGTAAATATAGATATTATAGGCGTTTTAGTAATAACCTAGCTCTTCTTTATTACTAAGGAAGGAATTAATAACTTTAATAATATTATAAATATAGACTATATCTTTAATAAACTTATTAGAATACTAAAGAAAGTAGTAAAGGAGTTAGTACTAAGAGTAAGATAAGATAAGGCTAAAGGAAATATATAATAAAACCTAAATATCTTTAAGTTAGTAGTAATAATAAAGGCTATATAATATTAAATATAATAAATTAAGATAAAGTTAAGTTGAAAAAAGATATAAAAAGTAATAATAAATTAAAACTAAATAATATATAATATAAGACTAAAAGTATAAAAGAAATATATTAATATAATAGTAGGTTCTTTTAAGGGCTTATAATAATACTTTTACTAAGTAAAGAAATATATATAAAGTAATAGGTCTAATATAGTTCTATATCTAATATATAATAAGATACTCCCTCTAGTAGTTATAATAAAAAAA
>NW_007930849.1:1935-3796 GCF_000280675.1 Beauveria bassiana ARSEF 2860
CTTATTCTAACCTCTTAAGACTACTTTATTATTACTTTACTTACTAAAGCCTACTTTTAGTAATAAATATCCTCTTAATTCCTAGCTTATTTTTTCTTCTTTCTTCTTCTTCTTTAGCCTTAATTATATATCTTTTCCTCCTTATATTTTATTTATATTTTTATATTATTTTTATTATTCCTTTACTCCCTTTTTATTATTTTTTCTTTATTTCCTATTATTCTTATTCTTTTTTTATATATTTACTATATTTCTTTAAAATCTTATTATTTACTATAAATTTACTATAAATTTATTATTAACTTACTTATCTTTTAGATTTATATATTTTACTACTACTATACCTTATTATAAGTTTCTTATTTATAAGCTTATTATAACTTAGTTACTAACTTATATCTTAGTTTAACTACTAAAATTTTTTTTTTTTAAAAAATAATTTAATAATATAAGTTTATAGTAAGTTTATACTAATACTACTAATTCTTTATAGGTCTTCCTTTAATACTACCTTTACTAACTAGTAAGTTCTCCCTAGTTATATATTTACTAGTAGTTTAATACTAATTTATATTTAATAAGTTTTATATATACCTAATATAAAATCTAAAGAAATTCCTAATCTTATATAAAATATAAGTAATATATAACTTATATTAATTTTATAGTTAATTTACTATATAATTATATACCTACCTACTATTATTACTTTAATACCTTAGTTAATAAGACTAAGATATATAATTATATTAAGACTAATAATAAGTATAAGAATATTATAAGTTTACTATAAGTTAACTATATATTAAATAAGTCTTAGAAGTATTATTAATATTAGTAAAATAAGTAAAAATATATTAACCTTAATATAAATAAATAATAAGTTTTTAATATTCTTTTTATTATATATAACTCTAGTATTATTATATATATTTTATAGTTATTTTACTATAGCTTTACTACTAATTTATAATTAAGACTATACCTTACTTACTAAAGATAAGAAGATCCTAAGAGATTATAATAAGGTTATTATAACCTTATATAATAAAAAGTATAAAATAGCTACTTTAACTAAGTAATTAGCTTACTATAAAAATATAGTAAATATATAGGTTTTTATTATAAAAATAATATATTTTTATATTATTTTTCTTTATACCTAGGCTATAAGTCCTTACTTTAAAATCTATACTAACTTATTATTAACTTATTATATTAGGCCTATACTAGTATACTAAAGAAGGAGCTCCTAGCTATACTAGTACTTCTTAATTTTAAGGAGGAGGAGGAGTAGTGCCTTTACTATGTTTTTACTATAACCTTATACTAATTTTTTTTTTTTAAAAAAATAAAATAGAGTTTTAATATTATAAGTTTATTTTAAACTTAAAGTGCCTTTATAGTAACTTTATAAGAGGGTTTTTTTTTTTTTAAGTTAATAAATTTATTTTTCTTTTATATCTTTCTTATTACTTCTTTACCTTATAAATATAGCTTTCTTATTCCTTTAACTTTATAACCTTACTTTATATTTTTTTAGTATTATTAGGTTAGTAAAGTTACTATACTTTACCTATAAGTTCTTTATTTTATTATATCTTACCTACTTAACTTAGAATAGTCTTCTTTTATTATTATACTTATATCTTATAATTTCTTTTATAATAAATTTATTATTATTTTTAAAGAGAGCCTATACCTCTATCTCTATACCTTCTTATTAATTATATAGCTTAAGGCTTAAGATATTAAATATATTATAAATCCTTAGGCTTTTAGGTAGGTCTAGCTTATATACTCTCTTTATTATTTTTACTATTTTAATTACTTAAAAGGGTTTTATAAACTTCTTAGTAAA
>NW_007930849.1:3896-6839 GCF_000280675.1 Beauveria bassiana ARSEF 2860
TCTTTATCTTTATATCTTCTTATTAATTATATAGCTTAAGGCTTAAGATATTAAATATATTATAAATCCTTAGGCTTTTAGGTAGGTCTAGTCTATATACTTTCTTTATTATTCTTACTATTTTAATTACTTAGAAGGGTCTTATAAACTTCTTAGTAAGTTTATAGCTAGGTTATATTAACTTTAGATTTTTTATTAATAGTAAGACCTAGTCTCCTTTTTTAAAGAATTTATTTAGATGTTTTAGGTTATAATATTTTATATATACCTTATTTACTTCTCTTAGGTATTTTATAGCGTTTTCTCTTACTATTACTAGATCTTATACTCTTTCCTATACTTATATATTTCCTAACTATATTAGTAATAAAGCTAGATAAGTTAATATATAGCCTAGTAATAACTTTATTAGTATATTATTAACTAATATCTACTAGCTTATATTATATATAAATTATATTATTAGTAGCCTTTTTACCTAGTTAGTTTACTCTATATTATAAAATACTTATAAATAGTATTCTAATATCTAATTTATATATTCTATTAATCTATCTATCTAGGGATAAAATATAATATTAAGTTATTACTTATATATAAGGAGATAATAAAAGCTTTATTAGAATCTTAATATAAAAATAGTTCTTCTATTTAATATAATTCCTTTAGGTATACTATATAATATTACTACCTTCTATAAAATAATTTTTATTAAATAGTTACTAGTTAGTTATTTATTTATTATAATATAGATATTATATTATATTATATAATTTATAATTATAAGGATTATATTATACTTCTTATATTAACCCTATTTCTCTAGTAACTTTATAATTATATTTATTAATATTTCTTTAAATAGGTATAATAATACTAATAAAGGTATAAGTAAGTTATAAGGTTAATATATCCTTACTTTTATTAATTAGTATATATAATAATACTTTATATATATCTTAATATCTCTTCTTATTAACTACTAGAAAAATAACACTACTATTCTATAAAGTATTTTATAAACTCCCTAATATCTTATAATAAGGTTATTATAATATAACTATAAGATCTCTAATTATAAGTTAACTAATATAAATACTTTTCTATTATTAACTAAGAGCCCTTTTTAGTTTAATAACTAAAGAATACCCTAGATCTTTATTACCCTCTTATAGCTTTTATATAGTATCTTCTTAGTTTACTTAATAAGGATATCTCCTTATTAGGCTATTAATAATTACTCTTAAAAGGTCTTCTTATTATTTCTAGCTTTTATAGCCTTACTATATCTTTCTAATAATATTACTTTATACTCCTTATACTTAGTTATCTAAGTACTTTACTAGTTTATTTAGGTATAGTAGAATCTTATACTTTTTATTTCCTTTCTTAGTTCTTAAAAATATTCTAAGAACTATAAGAGAAACTAGGTAATATATAATTCTTTTATATTAAGCTTATAGTCTACTTATTATAAAAATATATCTACTAGATTTAACCTACTTAGTTAGAAAATAATTTTAAAATTATATAATAAAAACTTATCTAATACTATTACTTATCTATAAGATAATATCTTCTTATCTATAAGGTAGCTATAGTTTAAATAGTCTATAAGAACCTTAATTATTTTTAGTAGATATACTAGATAATATCTTTATTAGTAAAAGGCTATTAGTATTATTAGTATCTTTATATCTAGTATTTAATATTATAATTCTATACCTCTTAGTTTCCTTAATAAAAATACTATAAAATACTAATAATCTCCTTATAATTATAATATAACTACTTTAATTATAAAATTTAAGGTATTTATTTTAATCTATATTTAGGCTTTTAGATTAAATTATATTAAAACTAGGGCTTTTTTAAATAGTATTTTTAAATATTTAAATAACTTAAGCTTATAGCTATTTAATATAAACTTTACTATTAATCCTTTCTTTATCCTTTTTAATAATAGATAGGTAATCTTATTAAAATTCTTAATAAACCTTCTATAGAAGCTTATAAACCTAATAAACGCCTATATCTCTTTAATATTACTAGGTTATAGCTAACTTATAACTACCTTAATATATTCTATATCTATCTTAATTTAACCTAGTTTAATAATAAATCCTAGGAATTTTACCTTCTATATTCTAAATTTATAGTTTTCTAAGTTTAGGTATAAGCTAGCTTTATATAATTTCTTAAATACCTAGTAAATATATTATATATATATTATAATATCTTTATTAAATATTAATATATTATCTAAGTATACTATATAAATATAATTAATATCTTTATATAAGGTAGTATTAATATATTCCTAAAATATTATTAGTACCCTTATTAGTCTAAATAATATAATAAGGTACTTAAAATATCTAAATTAATAATAAAATACTATCTTTTACTTATCTCCTTTATATATTCTTAACTACCTATATATATCTTTTATATTTAACTTTATATAGATTTTTATACCCTAAAGATAGTTTATAATTTTAGTTATTAATAGTAATAGTACTCTATTTTTCTTTATAATTTAGTTTAGGCCTTAGTAATTAATATATAAGTATAACTTTCCCCCCTTCTTTAATATAAATAAGATAAGAGCTTTTACTAGACTAGTTAATCTTCTAATCTATTCTCTTTTTAGTTTTTTATTAATGAACTTATATAGTTCTCCTAGCTCTCTTATAATAAGTAAATATATAGGTTCTTATAGTAGTACTTTACTTTCTTTTAACTTTATTATATAAGTTAGCCTATCTAGTATAAGTAATCTAGTTACTTCTTCTAATAAAAAAAGGTTTATAAAGTTATAATATTTTCTTAGTAGTTTTATATATATTTTATCTAGTAACTTTATCTTACCTTCCCTTAGGGTTATTACTACTATTATAAACTTTATATTCCTTATTACTTATCTTATTCCTTAAGTATTTA
>NW_007930849.1:6939-9100 GCF_000280675.1 Beauveria bassiana ARSEF 2860
CCCTTATACGTAACCCCTTTATATCCTAGCTTATCCCTCTTCCCTAATAGGTAAGTTATAAAGAAAAGGTAAACTAATAATAAAATAATAAAAGCTAGAAATAAAATAATAAAGATAATATAACTAAGATATAATAATAATAATAATAATATTATAATTAGCTTATAATATAGTTATAGTAATAGTATTTATAATAAAAGAAGGTAAGGTAATAGTAACTATAAAGATAGTAAGTAATAAGGTAGTAATAGCTATAATAGCCTATAAGGTTATTACTTACTTAATATAAAGAGCTTAGTAATAATAGGCTTATAATATAGACTTAATAAAGCTATAATAACTAGATATAGCCTAGTAATTAAAGACTTCTTAGGTAACTTATTATAAGTTAGTAAAAAAACTAAGTAAAGGTTATAATAAACTTATAATAAAGATAATATTATAATATTATTTATTATAAAATAAGTTATATATTTATTATTTACTTATAATAAATATAAAGTAGTCTTTATTATTATATAAGTATTTAATATACTTTAAGAAATTAATTATAAAGTAACTAGTTAATAGTAAGCTAATAATAAGATAATAATAAGCTTATTAGACTAAAAGTAATAATCTTTTTATTTATTAGTATTATAAACTATATAATAAAGGTATTATATATATATATAAAAGAAGTTATAAATATATAATAAGTTAGTAAAAGGTAAAAGAGAAAGGTAAAGGTAATATATATATTACTAATAATCTAAAGACTAAAAAGGGTTAGTAATAAATAAGAAAAGAAGAAGTAGTAAAGTACTTACTTATTAGTAGTATTAATAACTATTATTATAATAGCTATAAAGAGGAGAGTATAAGTCTTAGAGGATAACTTATAAGGTTATAGTTAGTAAGTAATAAGGTAGTAGTAAAGGAGAAATAGATATATTAAAAGAAAGCCTTAATAAGGTAGTAAATAAGTAAAAGTAAAGGTATAGTAAAGTTATAGTAAGGTAAGAGTAAGTGGAACTAAACTAAACTATATAAGGAAAAGGTAAGTTAATAAGGTCTAAGTAGAAAAGAAGTAATAAGGTTATAAAGAGCTAGTAGTAAAGTAAAATAAAGAAGAAAAGAGGATAAAATAATAATATAATAAAAAAAATAAGAAGGGAAAAATAAGGCTAAGAGATATAAATTAAGTAAAATTAATAAATTTAAGGCTAGCTAATATAACTAAACTAGAGAAAAATACTTTAAAAAAATAGTAAATATAAGGTAGTAATAATATTATAATAAGGAAGGAAGGAAATAATAAGAAGATAAGGGGATTTAATATATATAAAATTTAATAAGATTAAAAAAAAGAAAAAAAAAAGAAGAAGAAAGTAGGATTATAAAGAATATCTTTATAAATATATAAAGAAATATATAATTTACTAAATATATAATATAAAAAAAATAAAAAAGTAAATACTAATAAAAGTAATAATAAACTTATAAAAAAATAATATATAAATAATAAATACCTAAAAGAGATTATAAATAAATATATATATTATTAAAGATATATATATATATTTAATAAGTAATAAATAATAAGAAAATAAAAAGAAAATAAAAAGTATATAAGAAGGTATTTATAAGATTATAATAATAAGGTATATATAAGGAGTTAATAAAGAAAAGGTTATTAAAGATAAATATAAAAGTAATAAAAGATATAAGAATAATTATAATATATAATATAATATAAATATTATAAAAAAATAGTTATAATATAAAGGGGATATTATAAAAAGGAAGAGAGAGGATATAAGATAAGGGATAAGTATATAATATTAGAGATAATATTAAAAGGGAGAGGGTAGCCTATTAAGGCCCTAGTAACCTACTATAAGGATATAAGCTACTACTAACTACCTAATATAGACTACTATTAATATTAAGAGGGCTTAGTTATATAAAGAGTATATAAGTACTTAACTATATTATTAAAGTAAGTAAGCCTTAATAATATAGTGATAATTCTTATAACCACCTATACCCTACCTAGGCACTTAGCGGAATATAAGTACTCTCTTTACTATAACCTTATATATACCTACCTTTAGAGAGATAATATCTTTAAACTTATATTATATATAACTTAATAGTCTTATATATATAGTATCTACTA